>NW_005842556.1:717694-753728 GCF_000455745.1 Alligator sinensis | reverse complement strand
TGAACCATGGTATAGGAGCAGCTTATGGGCCTGGTGTGCCTAGGATGTCATGCACGAGTAATAAAGGGACCAAGAGGACTTTGCCTTCCAAGACAGGGTCCTTGCCCTAGAGGAGAGGTGCATTGCCCTAGTCAAGAGGATACTGGAGGTACAGGAGAAGCAGGCCGCCATTGTGGCACAGGCAGTGGAAGCCATGGAGCTGGACCACTTGGTGCTGAACAGTACCCTGGCCCTGGAAGTCACCTTCATGCTGCCTGCCATCCAGCCCCCATCCCTGGCCCTGCCTTCCATTTGGTAGCTGCCTGCTGCCCAGCCCAAGGCTCCAATCCTGCTTACCATCTGGCAGCCACCTACCACCTGACTGCTAGCCCCAGCCCTGCCTCCAGCCCCACCTGTTGACTAAGAGCCCCCTGTGGTCCCATGCGAAGCTCCCCAGTGGGCTTTTGGAGTAGGTCCAGTGACACCAGCTGTGACCATGGGCCCCTGCCCCTGCTTCTGACTTGGGTCCCCCAGCTGCCGGGCTGCCCACTTGGGCTGCCACTCACCACTTATTTGCCCACCATGTGGTCCCTGAATGGGAGATGACCCCAGCTGGACTCAGCCCCATGAAGGAGGAGGGGGATCAGGCTGGACAGTGCCCACCCTCACTCCTGACCATTCCCCGGGCTCCTGGTCTAACCTCAATATCCCCACCCACAGAATTCTGAATCCTGTTTTCTGACCCTGTTGGACCTCCTTGGAGGTTACTGTGCAGTATAGCTCAGTTTTGGACAATGGAGAACCAAAAGAGTCTAAGGGAGAGGGAGAAGAATGCTTGCACTTAAGGATGCATATAAATCATCCCACATGAGTTTGGGTACATGGTTTAGGTGCAAAAGAGAAAGGAAGTTCACACATCCCTTTCACTATGAATGTGTCATATTACATTGCCATGGAGAAGAGATGCATGAGGGCTTATACAGACCCCTGTATTAGAGGGAATGATGTTCATAGCAATTGATTTGTAGGTCTCCCACTATATCTATCACTCTATTATCTGAATACCATATATGCATCAATAGATTTTAAACTAAAATTTTACCCCAAAAGGAGAAAAGTTACAAATAACAACAACAAAAAATGCACAGGGTGAGAAAAGGGTAACTTTTTTTTTAGAATTACCCATTTGACTTATACATCACAGTTCCAATTTCTAAACTGTCTTGATCACTCAGCTGCATTTGAAAATTTTACAAAGCAACTCCCCCAAATTCCATTAGAACAGTGATCTCCCCAAATCCCAGTCTAGTATTTAGGCAAATCACCATCTTTCTTACACTTATTTATTTAAGAGATTTATATCCTGCCGTATCCAAAAGTGTCAATCTCTAAATCACTAAAATATATAAATAGCTGACTCTCTCCAGTACTGTTTAGTTTGTGAAACTTGCTGGGCTCAAGGCTCAAGGTGCAAAACTGTAGCCATCACCAACTGAATACATACAACTGTGGTCACCAAAGGAAAAAAAAATCTGCCTATCTGCTTCCTCATGGCATTCTTTACCTCCTTGTTCCTCAGGCTGTAGATCAATGGGTTCAGCATGGGGATGACAATAGTGTAAAACACAGAGACCAGCTTGTCTTGCTCCACTGCATCCATCCCTCCAGGCTGGACATAGATGAAGGTCAGTGTTCCATAGTAGAGCACAACGGCTGCCAGGTGGGAGGCACAAGTGGAGAAGGTTTTGTGTCTGCCTGTGGATGATCTCATCTTTAGGATAGTTGTAACAATATAGGCATAAGAAATGAGCACAATCATTCCATTCCCTACCACCACAAAAGATGAGAAGACATAGAGTACCATTTGGGACGTGTAGTTGTTTGAGCAAGAGAGATGCAGCAACTGAGGAATGTCACAAAAGTAAGAGCTGATTTCATTAGGGCCACAGAATGAGAGTCTGAAGGTGCAGCTGGTATGGACAAGGGCATTTACCAAGGCCATGAGATAGGAGACAGCCACAAGCTGAACACAAAATCTCTTGGTCATGGCAACTGTATAGAGCAGAGACTTGCAGATTGCCATGAAACGATCATACGCCATCACTGCCAAGATATAACACTCAACCGTAGCATAGAGTGTAAAGAACAACATTTGGATGGCATAGGCTGGGTAAGAAATGGTTTTGCCTTTTACAAGGAAATCATACAGCATTCTGGGGGTAATGATGGAGCTATAGCAAATATCGATAAAGGATAGATTGTTGAGGAAGAAATACATGGGAGACTGAAGGACTGGGTCAACATTAATCAGCACAATTATGCCAAGATTGCCCATCAGCGTGAGTAGATAAATCAACAAGAAGAGGATGAAGAGAGATATCTCCAGATCAGGGCGATCAGTGAATCCCAAGAGAATGAACTCAGACACCTGGGTTCTATTCTCTGCTCTCATCTTTCCAGCAGAGTTCATCTGTGAAGATAGGGAAGAAAGACTAAATTTTAAGAAGAATTGATTGTCATAAATATGTGCAATGTGAAAAAGATGACCTATATAAAAGGATATAGGTAGTTATATTTGGGCTAGATTCACATTATAGGAGTCATTTTTTTTTTGATCTCACTAGTCAATAACAGTCTTTTGTTCAATATAGCTGTTCAAAATGACTTTATTTCAGGATTATCACTACTATGTTCAAATTTCGAGCAGAAAAGCAAAAATGTTAACTAAAAATATTATTTTACAATAAACATAATAAAAATAATTGATTGATTGATTAAATTATTCTTTTTGCAAATATAAAGTAATAGCCCTGTCCCATTTTAGTTACTAAATGACTGCTATGAACCTGTTGCTTCTAACATCCATATTATTGTACTAGTTCCAATTATATTAACATATAGATCTATGCACCATGAAAGAATTCATTTCTAGAGCAGTCGGGTAATTAGGATGGACTAAGGAGAATATGAATTCCAGGCATCAGTTTAGAAGGTATGCCAGAATGGCAATGCCTAGGGAGCCTGTACAGAGACAGTAGCAGCCAGGGACCATAAATTTCCATATTGAACTAATGGCTCTCAGCTCAAACCCCTGTTCTCTGGTACTCAGTCCCTTCCCACTCCACTTTACCAGTGCTTGACAGCATCTCTGACTAGGGCACTGACATTTTTATTTAACCTTCTGTTCTGCAGAATATGAATCATCATTTAAAAATAAGTAGCATCTCTTAACCCCTTAGAAAATCTTTGCACTGTGAACCAAATATAGCAAATGCCAAAAATCGAAGTAAACCAAACCAAACCAAAACAGATACTTCCTTCTTGGTTGGTTAAAACGGGATCTTTAAGAAGAGGCTGGATACCTACCTGGCTGGACTCATTTGAGTCCCGTTTTTGTTTTTAGGGTTTGTTTTTTGTTGTTGTTGTTCTCCCGCCCTGGCGGGGGGGTCGGGCTAGAAGATCTATTAGGTCCCTTCCGACCCTAAAACTATGAAACTATGAAACTATGAAAACCTTGGAACAAAACTCTAAAAGAATACTGTTCTATGGGCCCAGCCACTTCCTTAGCAACTGTCTGTTGTCTGGTTACAAAACTATCTGAACAGTACCTGACACCATGGAAGGGAAAATGAAGATCGTGGGATTTTGAAAGCCATCACTCTGTTTGCGTCCCACTGATGGGAATTTCATGCCAAAACACTATAAATGTACACTTGGTGAATAAAAGTGATGCCTACATAAGTTATAAAGTGTTGCTGTGCCTCCAGACCAAATGCATAAATCCTTTAAATGTATTTTGCTATATTTAGGAGTCATGTCACAGAAGATATAAATTAAATTAGTATATGCACTTGGGGTTTTGTTTTACTTTGGATACCAGGACATCCTGGGGATTGACAAGACATTTGTTTCATCCTCATGCCTCATGCCATGGAATGCACAAGGTTACATGTGGAACTGGGCTTTCTATTTATTTAAATCTACACTGTCATGATAAAATGTAGCAGTAGGACAATAGGATTTGGAATTTATTCCTATTCAGGTTGCTTAGGGATGTGTGTCAACCTATTCTGAGTTTTCCAATATGGTAAGGAGTGGTGGAAGGTTTTCTAATTTACTGGATACTTGATGGGAATCATCTGAACTGTCAAGGTTCTTCCTGTTACATTGTTTATTACAACAGCACCAAGGTTATTCATTACTTATGTAAAGCATAAGAAGGTTTATGCATGACTCAGGAGTATCATTTATTTGTAAACATTATTCCCAGCAAATAACTGTTTGCAATTCATTCTATATTATCTAGCACACAGCACACTATGTAATTTAATCATGGCTTTTTTTCCATTATGATTTCTATTCCGTGTTTCTTCTATGTCTTGTGTGCACTACAATGGGAACAGTTTCTAAGAAAAAACAATTTACCAGAACTATGAGCCAATGGTGTGCTCTTGTTTTAAAAAAAAGGCCTAACCATATACAGGGTTGTATTAACAGGAGTATCATTTGCAAATCTAGAGAAGTAATTCTTCCACTGTATTTGGCACTAGAATTCTGGTTCCTGGAATAAAGGGTCCTGTTTTGGGCCTCAAATTTCATATGGGGAAAGATTAGAAAGAGTCCAGTGGAGAGCAACACAAATGATTTTAGAGGCCTGGGAAGCCATACTTATGAGGAAAGGCTGAAAGAACTAGAGTTATTTAGTCTGAAGAAGAGAAGAGTGAGGAAGAACCTGATAACAGTCTTCAAATACATGAAAGGTGATTATAAAAAAGACTTGCCAATTGCCCATCAAGAATGACAGTGGGGGAGGGAGAGGAGGCTGGGATGGAGTGCCGCTACCTAACGCCCCATGCTGCCGCTGTTCAGCTTCTTGCAGGGAGTGGGTTGGGGGAGCTGAGGCCAGCGGTGCTGGCCTCAGCTCCCCCACCCTCTGTTTGGTCCTCAGTGCAGCTTCAGAATTATGGCAGCGCTCCCCCACATTTGGAGCACTGTGATTGGCTGTTTCCATCAGCCAGTCAGAGTGTGAATAAAGCATTATGGACAGATAGACAAACTGACAGACTTAAGCTTTTATAATATTAGAATGGTAATAATAATTTCTCTGTTGCTCTAGGGAACAGGACTAGGAGCCATGGCCCTAACCTGTAGCAGAGGAAATGCATCTTGGTAATTAGGAGAAGATTTCTATGAGAGTAGTCAAGCACTGGAACAGGAGACCTAGAGAAATTGTGGACTCCAGAGTAGGTTGCATGGACCCTTAGCAGGGATGGCTTAATCAGGGATGTTTCTGCCCTGAGCAGGGGCTGGACTAAATGACCTCATAATGACCCGTGTAGTCCTGCTTTCTGATGACCTCTATGATCCTATGATTCCTGTGATTCCTAAGATCCCTACATTCAGTCTCAGAATCTAAGTCTTACCTGCCAGAGAAGGGAGCTCTCTCCATGGCTATTGCACCAATGGCTCCAGGGGCTCTAGCATATGCTGTTTACTCACGTATGCTCAGTATGCTTTGTAGGCTTGTAAATGATCTCCTTGGATACAGATAAACCTCCTGGGTGACTCAAAGAATCAATAATCCAGGAAGTCCCTTGGTGCATCTTCCTCTTAGTATTTGTATAAAGTATCCAGTGACAGTCATCAGTGTCTGAAGATGAGGCCATAGATATATTTTATATTGACTCTCCTGAAGGAAGTGAGATTGCTTTGTAATTAAGGCATGAATCCTAGTGCTCAGAAACCTAGAGGTATTGATTCTTCATTCTATCACAAGGGTCCTTCTCCACGAGTCACTTAGGGCCAAATCTTATTTCATCCGTTATGAACCCAAGAGGCACTTATTTACTCATGTAAGTGTACTTTTTAGTGTTTCTGAAGCATGTAGATTCTATTTCCAGTTGTGTAGCTATGCATGCGCAGGGAGCTCCACTATGGCTGTGTAGGCTCCAAGGCACTCAGGTGCATGCATAACTACATGTAAGTTTCCAGAAAGTGGGGGAAAAACAAATCAAAACCCCAAAGTAGGAAGGGGAGGGGCAAGAAAGGGCCTTTCCCATTTTTAGACTAATAGTCTAATGCTTAGGGCACTTACTCAGGGAGTGGCAGACTTAGGTCCTAGACCCCTCACTCACAGGGGATCTGAACCTGGATCCTTCACTTCCTAGCAAAGACCAATGGGAAATCAGTTAGGTATTTCCCAGAGTGCTTTCCAACCTTCTTCTTGATGCTGATCTCCTGGCCCAGGAGAGAGAGAGATGTAGAATCAGGAAGAAAGCAAGGCAGCACTATGGACTAGGAACTCCATCTCATTATTTGGCTCTGAAAAAGGGTGCTTTGTATCTGCAGCCTTGTCAAGCTTCTTTCACTATATAGTTGACTAAATAAAAATATATCACCGCCCCCCCCCAACTCTGCCCATTTTGCCTCTCATTTCTCCAGGGGTTTGGATTCCCTTAGTCTAAGGAGCAATGACTTTAGTCACATAATTGTCATTTCAGGCCATTTATGTGGCTTTTGGATCCTATTTGGGGAAGGTGCTTAACTCTTATGTCAGTCAGAAGAAAACAGAACAGGCCCCAACTTGAAGTTGAAAAGCATGCTGCTTAGGGCATTTATTGAGGGATCAGGAGACCTAAATTCTAGGCCTTCCTCATCTAGATGGGGTTTGGGTCCTTCCTCTCCTACTTCTCAGCAAGATTCCCTAACCATGAGGCCAGAGGAAAGGTATAGTCAAGGGCCCTGTAACAGAAGGCCATGACCCCAGTTACTTTAAGAGAGGAAGCAGCAAATCAGAGCCCTGTTATTCTGGAGACATCTGGGTAAGAGGCAGCTGCTTTTGAAGTAAGCAGGCAGAAAGAAGCACAGGGAGGGGGTATAGGGCTGTCTGTAAATACATGGGAGCTCCAGTCAAGAAGCAAGACCTGCAGCTCAATTGAGCTTAGGGCATTTGGAAGGAGGCTGCTTGCTGAGTAGATGGGCCACACCTGGGACTGGTCAAAAGGAAGCATGAGTCCATGCTTTTCTGCACCTAGGAGGTTGCTGAAGTGTAGTTCATAGGCTTGTCTGTGAAGAGTGATTTGTAAATTCAAACAAGCATTGAAACTCACTAACCTCCTCACCAGAAGCCAGTTGGATATGATGGAAAGCACATTTTTCAAATGCCCTGATGGAAAATACGTAGGAGACACCAACGAACAACTATGCACCAGGATGAGCGCACATCAAAAATCTATCAAAGACAAGAACACCCAACTACCTTTCTCCAATCTCTCAGCCCTGATTGTCAAAGGGAATTTACAAACCACTTTTCACAGATGAGCCTATGAATTTCACTTCATCAACCTCCTGGATACAGAAACTCATGGACTCAATATAGACATTGGAATTATGAGACACTACAACCTGCTGGACATCTGATTCCCCAGGAACCTCTCTGCTTTTACCTGCTACATCCCCCTTCCCCGCCACCCCAGCTTGTCCCTCACCCCCTGACACCTCCATTTCCATTTTCACTGACTAGCTTTCTTGCCTGCATTGCATGCCAGCCTCTGACTTCTTTACTATTCCTTCCATCCAGGAAGAGAAGACACACCAACTGCAGATGCTCCCTCAGCCTGATGAAGGGGTTTTCAACCCTAAAGCATGCTAAGATATATTTCTCCACCTATTCAGTTGGTCTACTAAAAGATAACGGATTGACCCAAAGAACCTGTCTGCCTGGTGTGTGATTCCACAGCTCCATACCTTCCCTGCACTGTGGCCCATGTCTTGCAGATGGCATCCCAGGCAGCTAAGCTGAGTTCACCTGGAGCCTGACAATTCCACTGCAACCAGCAAGCCTCAGGCCTCTCAAAGATCTTAGGGGTCTGGCCTTTCCCCAGCCAGGAATGTGCATGTGTGTGGTTGCTGGAGGTTATAAGGTGCCCCCTACCTGCCTTTCATCAGGGAGGTCCTCGATCCTGGCATATCCTGGGGGCTGCCATGCTGCTGGAAATCCCACCAGGCCTCCCAACCCTGGCTGGGTGTAGTTTTAGGTTAAACCCAGGACCTGGGGCCTCCTCCTTCCCCACAGTTCCATCTCATACCTCCCAGTTCATTCTGGCATGGGAGCTCACCCCTGCTGACTAGTGATGCAGTGACTGCCACCTCCAGCTCTGAGAGCAGAGCATTAAATGGTTCAGAAAGCAGAAGCCAAAAGGAAATAGATGCGGATGGAGTGAGGAGGGTGGCACTCACTCCATCTGCACCTGGAGCTTGGGGAACCCCAGCAGCAGGAGGTTCCCCTTGAGGAACACCACTTGCTCCACCAAACCAGAATCCAAGCAGGTATGGTGGGGTGTCACTACATCCCCAGCAATGCTGAACATCCATTTGCTTGGAACACTGTTTGGTGGACAGGACAGGTGTTCGCAGGCAACCATGGCCAGATCCTGCCAAATTTGGCTGTGGCTTGCCCAGTAGGCCAAGAGGTCACACGGAACTGGCTCCACATCCTTGGTGAGATAGGCAGCCATCAAGGCCTGGGTGCTACCTGCCTGATGTTGGGGTCTGGTGCCTCTGGACTCCACCATGGCCCCGTGAAAGCCATGCCCTTGGCCCATGTTGGCAGCGCCCATGGTGGAGGAGGAGACTGGCTGGTGGATGGCTGAGCTGGGGTGCGTGGGGCAGCCATGGGGGGTGGGGGCTGTGGCATCGAGGGGAGGTTGAGGGCTTGTGCAGAGCCCCCCGTGCAGCTTGGGGCAGTGGGGGAGCAGCAAGGATGGCTCTCCTGCCTGGCAGCACCCGTTAAGTTCGGGCTTTTTTCTCCCAAGTGCCAAGAGCTGGGGCAGGCAGGGCAGCCATTGCCGGGCTGGGAGAGTGGGTGGGGGATGGGCCTGTCCGATTTGGAGATTCAGAGATTCAGCAGCAGCTGAATCTCCAAAACAGATTTGGCTAAGTCAATTTGGGACAGTGATTCTAATCACTGAATCGAATCATTGTCCCCCGAATCAGCTGAATCTGAATCTGAAGTGAATACTAGCCACTTTGCACAGGCCTACTGGAGGACACAGCTCAGTAAGCTGACAAAAGACACAGCTGACAAAGCTCATTTCAAACAATGCTTTTATGCTCCTTCTCTGTTCCTCTGCCAGAGTACTCGGATTGGAAGGGACCTCAGGGAAGGATCACAGTCACTGGCCTACACATATCAATATCAGAGCAGTCCTTCACCCCTCTTCCCCCTCCCTCTCCTTAGTTTCTATTTCCCTGCAGGCCCGGCTTTGAAACTCAAAACTCTTTGAAATTTTCAAAACATTTCGAGTGCCCTTGTTTCATTTTGAAGCTGTTTTGAAGCCTTGTGTCTTGTTTCAGTTTCAGTGTTTTTAGCTCGAAATGCATCGAAACACCTTTGAAATGAAATGTCCATCAAAATTTTGCACACCCCTAACACAAATATGTTGATGGATATATATGCTGGTTCCACAGAATTATGTTGGTGTGGTGAAACTGCTCTGTCATTTCAAGGTTGTTCCCTGTGCAGTGTGACTTGGTTTTTGCTTCAGTAATGGAATGAGCTGGTACTTTGGAATACTCATGTTCTACTACCATTTAGGCAGGCCTTCGCTGACTGTTCCTGATCACCTTGATCTCCTTTGGCTGCTTAAACTAAAAAAGTCATTCTTTCATTCTCTGAGGAAATTATACTGTACCCAGCAATTATACTAGATATTGATTATGTAAAACACATAATTTTTTCCCCCTCTGTTTGAATCTGATTTCTTTGGAACATGCTGATTGAGTTAAATTTAAATAATCTATGGGGGCATCACTTCTGTGGAAATTTTAAATTAAAAATCATCCAGGAAATCTGTTTTGGTAAAGTTCATTTTTTGTTCATTTATTCGTTTTCATATGACAGCCTATTGTATTACAAGAGGATAGTATAATAGTTGTTGGAATTTTGATAGATGTTTATAATATTAAAGCATAAAAGTCTAGACCAGGAAGTAAAAATGAAATATTCCAGCCTATCAAACAAAACAGTTTCAGTCTTACTGAAGCAAAGGTTTCAATAAGGTGGAAACAAAATATCATTTAGATTTTTCTGTAACAGAAGTTTATAATTGCATTGCCTAGCATGTTTTAAAATTAGATTGTTTGCTCCCACTGGCAACCAAAATACAAATCTGAAATTTCAGAATCTCTTACAGAACAAATATTCTGGGTTGTTACAAGCTCCATTATCTCAACATCAGTTTGTATGTCATATATCAATGTATGTGACTTCATATAGTTTTCCTTCTCCAAAAAAGGCTGCAGTTGAGGTAGAAAAATAAAATGTTCTCTCTCCCACTACCCCATTCCATGTTGTAGCCAAGGAATTCCATGTCAGGAGATACCAGAAGCCCCAAATGTGGTGTACAGTGGTAAAGGTCTGCCTGAATCCCCTAAAAATTCTGGAAGTCATGGAACAGCTGGGGACCGATGTGCCATGAGAGATGGAGTGCAGGACTGCAGAAGACCATGCAGTTTAGGCATGCAGTGTTTTCACAAAGGCTTAGCGATGCAGGCTTAGTGATGGAGGAACCATCTGGACTTAGGGCACTGAGTTCTTTGTTGAGGATAATGGCTGTCAGCAATATGTCTGTAGGTAAGGTCTGAAGTACTTTGTCAAAGCTGTGTATGGACCATGGCTAGAATCAGCCTAGCCCTCTTACTTCAGGATCCCGGAAAGAGGTATGTAAATGCTTAATGCAAGGTCCATTAATTGTCCTACTGGAATCATAGGGGTTGCTTATATAACTAAAGTTGAGCATGTGCAAGATTTCATTGGACTGAACTGTAGGTACTTCTAGCCTATATATGCAATATATACAAGGTAACAGGTCATAGCTGTCTATTGGTCGAGCTATGAAACAGCAGGAATGGCAGAGTGTACCACGGTGGTTCAGCACCAATGATATATAGGCAGCATGTGATATGTCCTCAAAATAGAGCTGCAGGAAATACAAAAGTACACTGAAACTAGTTATGTATGGAAAGGCCTACAAAGCATAAGCTATGGGACAATTCTATTTAATACAATGAGCACACGAGGAAAATAAATAACAACTGTGCTCCAAAATACTTATTCATAGAGGAGAAAAATAAATTACTTTATTTTATTTTAATTGGAGTCATGGGACTCTTCACCAGTACTAAAATAACCAATCACATATAACACATACATCTACTTTGTACACACAGCATTGACATAGTCCATGAAGAAATGAGTGCTTTTTAGCATAGGTAGGTTCCACAATACTAAGTCTTTTCAGAGTAAACATTTTCATCTTTATACAGGGAAATTTTCACTTAGGTCAGAATAAGTCCTATGCACTGCCTATGTTCTTTCACGTTGGACTTAAGTGCTGCTTGGATCTCTATCAAGGCATTATGTATAATAAGGCTGCTTGAGAATTCTGCATTGATTTTTTTTTTAACCAGTGGAAAATTGAGTTTTTTATTAAATGATTTATTTTTTTTTGCAGAAAGTGTCTGCTTTCCTTAAAAAGTCATTTTATTTCAGAAAAGAGAAAACCTGAGGTTACAGCATTTTAACCTGAACTTTTGTGCATTAGTTTTTCAAATGTAAATATTCCAATTAGATTAATTTTCAGCCAAAAAAATGTGTGGGGAATTTAGGGTGTTGTTTTTATTTGTATTATTCCATTCCATTGTTTTTTTTTGTTTTAATTAAAATCAACAAAATATTTCCTGGCAAGGGATAAATTGCATCTCACCCAGGGACTTGTCTCTGAGTGGTGCACAGTTCTTGTTCTCCCACAGAATCCTTCTGATGAGGGAGCAAGGGAAAGATGCCTTGAAAAAGGAGCCAATGGCCTTAGAGAAAGCCTGAGCCATCAACATTTTCTTTCTCATCCTCACTGCAGATTTCTTCCTTTTGTTCTTTGATGCAAGCTACCAAGAATTGCAAAAAGAACAGGAGAAATAAAGCAGGAGACTGAGAAGATCCATGGGGTTAAGAGAGGTGAATGCTTCTGGCTTGGGTTTTGGGACGGTTAAAGTAGAAAGAAAGAATGATGGATTGCAAATAGATCAAGTGCTTAAACACCTTGAAAGAGGGAAATTCATTCAGTGCTTAGACTTGGTGTAAGCATATGTAAAGGGATGATATTGAGAAAGGGATTACTGAAGCTGACTCTCAGGGAAAGTTTCCGAAGAGAGATTTGTAAACCTGTGAAACTGTTTCTCAAGGGCAGCACTGAAGACTGCTGATTTCTGATTTTGGTGCATGTTTTAAAACTATACTAAGGAACTATTCATTCCTAGTTAGAGACATGTATTTGAAGTACTGACAGGTCAGTGGCAGTTCTGCTCTGATTATGTCTCCACAGGAAGCAGGGATGCTGAAGAAATGGCTGATGGAAATCTTACCAGAGTGACTGAGTTCATTTTCCTAGGACTAACAGATTCTCCGGAACTGCAGGTTCCTCTCTTTGTGATCTTCTTAGTGATCTACCTTATCACCCTCACAGGAAATCTTGGGATGGTTGTGTTAATTAAAACTGATCCCCGACTTCATACGCCCATGTATTTCTTCCTCAGCTACCTGTCTCTTACTGATTTCTGCTACTCCTCTGCCATTGCTCCCAAGATGCTATTGGGTTTCTTATCTCAAAGCAAAGTCATTTCTTTCAATAGCTGTGGAGCCCAATTTTTTTTCTTTAGCTCCTCTGTGGGTATAGAGTGCCTCCTGTTGGCCATGATGGCATATGACCGATATGTGGCTATCTGTAACCCATTGCTGTACACAGTTGTCATGTCCCAAAGAGTATGTCTCCAGCTGGTGGTTGGATCTTTCCTGGCTGGATTTGTAAACTCAACAATCCACACCATTTCAATATTTCAGTTGTCCTTCTGTGCCTCCAATGTTATAAACCATTTCTTTTGTGATGTCCCTCCTCTGCTGAAGCTCTCCTGTGCAGACACTTTTGTCAACGAGGTTGTGATATTCACCTTTGCTAGCTTAATTGAAATGAGTTGCCTCATTGCCATTCTCATCTCCTATGTTTACATCGTCTCTGCCATCCTGAGGACCCGCTCTGCCAAAGCCAGGCACAAAACCTTCTCCACCTGTGGCTCCCACCTCACAGCTGTCATTGTGTTCTTTGGGACAACTCTGTTTATATATCTGCAGCCCAGCTCCAACCACCACATGGATCAGGACAAAGTAGTCTCTTTATTCTACACAGTAGTGATTCCCATGCTGAACCCTCTGATCTACAGCCTGAGGAACAAGGAGGTGAAAGACTCCCTGAGAAGAAGGTTTGGCAGAAAAATATTTAGTTAATGAAATAATTTGAAACATTCATTTTAAGAACTGGCACCCTGGGGCTGAGGCAAGTCAGTAGCACTGAACTGGCAGAGGAGAATAGGAGGCTAATTTATTTATGTAATGTATGCAGTAATTAAACACGTAATTAAATAAAACATCTACATAATATTTATATGGAGGAAGAAGGATTGATAAATAATGTTAGGGAAAAACCTATTTCTTGCATTGGATATCTTATAGCTATAGTGTGTGAGATTGTGTGGGGTGGATTTTTGGTGCGTAGTTGCTTGTGAATAAATGAGATCAGAGCTGATAACCCAGGAGGCCCTTCTAGCCCAGTTCAAAAATACCTTGTGCTTCAGAGCACAACATTGGCCTTCTTCCAATCTTTGGGCACTTCACCAGAGTGCCAGAAGTTCTCAAAGATCTGTCCCAAGGGCTGGGCTATGATGCTAGCCAGCAACTTGAGTACCCTGGGGTGTAGATTGTCAGGGCCAGCTGACTTGAAGGTTTCCAGCCGCACAAGGTGTTCCTTCATGAGTTCAGCATTGATGGAGGGCAGGGTATCTCCCTCACCCAGGCCTCCCTGTCCCATAATGGGCAGGGACGCCCCATGGGACTGATGAAAGACCGACGCAAAGACCCATTTAATAAGATGGCTTTTTCCTGGGCGTCGGTTGTCAGTTGTCCCCTCTGGTTTAGTAGGGGTCCAATATCGCCCTTGCTTTTTCTTCGGCTCCCCACATATCTAAAAAAGGACTTTTTATTGTCCTTGATACTTGTAGCTAGCTGGAGTTCTGTCGCAGCCTTGGCTTTCCTGGTTTGCTCCCTGCAGGTCCGGACCAGTGCAGAATATTCCTCCTTGGAGGTGGATCCCGTCCTCCATCCTTTGTAGGCCTTTTTTTTAGACGCAGGAGGTCTGCTAGTTCCCTGGAGAGCCAAGGGGGCTGCTGTGCCCTTTTGCTGCCTTTCCCCTGAGATGGAATGGCATTAGTTTGTGCATCTAGGATCGCTCCCTTGAGGAGCAACCACTCTTCCTGAACTCCTCTCCCCTTGGGGTCATGGTCCCTTAGGGCCTCACCAACAAACCTCCTGAGCCTGTCAAAGTCAGCTTTCCTGAAGTCAAGTACTTCTGTATTGCTGATTGACTTGCCAGCTTTACGGCGGATGGTGAAGGTGATCAGCTCATGGTCGCTGTCACTCAGCTTCTCATTGATCATTAGGTCGCTGATTAGGTTGTCCCTGGTTGCCAGTACCAAGTCGAGCAGCGCTTTACCTCTTGTTGGCCTGTAGACCTCCTGTGTCAGATAGTGGTCATCCATGCACAAGAGGAAGCTTCACAACCACTTGGATTTAGCTGAGCACTCTTCCCATGAGATGTCTGGGTAGTTGAAGTCTCCTATGACAATCATGGACCTGGAGCATGCGGCCTCAGCCAATTCCCTGGCAAACTATGGTCAAGCTCTTGACTTTGGGTGGGAGGTTTGTAGTAGACTCCCACCATTGTGTCCCCTGTGCCATGTTCCCCACAGATTTTAACACAGAGAGTCTCCAGCCATCCACCCTAATAGCCAATATCAGCTTGCAGGGATGCGTAGCTCTTCTTGACATAGAGAGCTATGCCCCCGCCCGTTTTGTCTATTCGATCTCTCCTGTACAGGGTATAGCCATTTATACCCATGGTCCAGTCATGGGTGGAATCCCACCAGGTCTCCGTTATCCCTATGACATCATAATTATTTGCATTAAGCAGGAAGACAAGTTCCTCCTGTTTCTTCCCCAAGCTCCTGGCATTCGTGTACAGGCAGGGAAGTTTCCCCATGGGGGCCCTTGCCTTGCCCACAGATTGTTCCAGGGCTGTACCTGTATTTCTTGAATGCAAAAGGAAAGTTCATTCACTTGCAAATTGTTTCAATCTAGGCAAGTTAAACTAACCTGCAAAAATTCAATCAATTCAGGATCTAGGTTTTTTAATGTCTGTTCCTGGTTTGGAAGATTATGGGCAGAATCCTATTTCATTTCATGCACCCAAGTGATAATTACTAGGTCTGTGCAAAGCTTCAGTCCCTGATTCTATTCAGTGGAGATTCAGCCCTATTTGGTGGCTGAATCTCCAAATCTGAATTGAATCAGAAGATCCTTTAATATATTCAAATTTAATTGAAACCCCCTGAATTGATTTGGAGAGATTTGGAAAGATTTGGAGATTCGGACATAGAGACAGCTTTAAATGTTTTTTCTACATACCTCTAGGTAGCAGGGGGTGCATGGAGTATCCCACAGAAGCACAGGGGACTCCCCAGCTCACTTGGCAGCAGACCTGGAAGTGGACCAGAAGCACTCCCAGTCCACTTCTGGGTTTGCTGCCGAGCATGTGGAGGCCCTCCCTGCACTTCTGTGGGACACTCCGTGTGCCCCAGCATCGCAGCAATCACGAGCCACACCTGCTACCTCAAGGTATGTAGAAAAAACTTTTAAAGATCTGTCTGTGTCCGACTTGCTGATTCTCCAAATCAGCATCAAATCTTCAGATTCAGATTCAGCTGAATCAAATCAGGGAGGGTGATCCGAATCAACTAATCAAATCACTATCCCCAATTCAGGCTGAATCTGAATCTGAATCAAATAGGGCCCGCTTCACACCCCCCTAATGATTACATGGCTGCATAGCTGCTACAACTTCTGTCATTTATGCATACAGGCAGTCCTTGGACTTACAACACAATTGGTTCCTTAAAACCATGTCTTAAGTAGAAACGCTGTAACTCAGAACAAATTTTCCCATAGGAAACAATGTTATAAATGGGGGATTTCTTCCTGAACTAAGGCCTGATACCCTATTTTCACCAAAAATAACCCAGAATTTGGTACTCAATCATTTATAAATGAGTAATATAGCTACATTAATGTATTTATATTGTAAGTAGCAATCATATTGATTTGGAAGGACTTCTTTGAGGTTTCATAGTTGTTAGGGTCGGAAGGGACCTGAGCAGATCATCAAATCCGACCCCCTGCCATGGGCAGGAAAGAATGCTGGGGTCAAACGACCCCGGCAAGGTGTCTATCTAGCCTCCTTTTGAAGACCTCCAGGGTAGGAGTGAGCACCACTTCCCTTGGAAGTTGGTTCCAGATCCTAGCTGCCCTGACTGTGAAGTAGCACCTCCTGATACCTAGCTTGAATCTACTCTCCGCCAATTTATGGCTGTTATTCCTTGTTACTCCCAGTAGTGCTTGGGGGAACAGGGACTCTCCCATTGCATGCTGGTCTCCCTTGGCCAGTTTATAGATGGCCACCAGATCCCCTCTCAGCCTTCTCTTGTGGAGGCTGAGCTGGTTCAGGTCTCATAGCCTCTCTTCCTAGGGCTTGCCCTGCTGTCCCCTGATCATACGAGTGGCCCTCCTCTGGACCCTGTTGATGCTGTCAACATCCCTCCTGAAGTGCGGCGCCCAGAACGGGATGCAGTCCTGACCAATCTCGCATAGAGGGAGAGTAGCACCTCCTTGGACCGGCTCGTGGTGCATCTATGGCTGCATGCCAAAGTGCGGTTAGCCTTCCTGACTGTGTCCCCACATTGGCAGCCCATGTTCATCTTGGAGTCTATAATGACTCCAAGTTCCTTTTCTGACTCTGTGCTGATGAGAGGGGAGTTCCACAGCCTGTAGGTATGCTGCTGGTTCTTTCTCCCTAGGTGCAGTACCCTGCACTTGTCAGTATTGAATCCCATCTTATTCTCATCTGCCCACCTCTGTAACCTGTCCAGATCCAATTGCAGCCTGTCCCTCCCTTCTAGCATGCCCACTTCTCCCCACATCTTAGTGTTATCTGCAAATTTAAACAAGGTGCTTTTCACCGCCTCATCCAGGTTGCTAATGAAGATGTTGAACAGTGTGGGCCCAAGGACTGAACACTGGGGGACCCCACTGACCCATCCACCACCACTCTCTGGGTGTGGCCCTCCAGCCAATTGGAGACCCATCTGACTATGTAGGCATTGACACCACAATCTCCTAATTTTTTAATGAGAATGGGGTCAGAGACAGTATTGAAGGCCTTCCTAAAGTTCAGAAAGACTATGTCCACCATTACACCTGTGCCCAAGGATTTTGTGACCTGGTCATAGAAGACCATCAGGTTGGTCTGACAAGACCTGCCTCTAATGAACCCATGTTGGTTGCCCCTAAGCATACACTCCCCTGCTTGCCCCTCGCAGATGTGTACCTGGGTAATTTTCTCAAAGAGCTTCTCCAGGAACAAGGTAAGACTAACAGGTCTATAATTTCCTGGGTCCTCCTTCCTCCCTTTTTTGGAGGTGATTTTCTGGACTTTCTGAAGGACTCTTGGTTAGATTTTTGAAGGGTTCTTGACTGGAGTCTTCTCAGTAGTCCTGGCTGTAGGTTTTTCTGGAGTCTTGTCTGCTTTCTTAAAGAAAGTGTCCAAGGAAGTTTGGACATATGTTCTCCAAAGAGATGGGTGATGCAGCAAACTTGTTTGCTGGTGTAGCATCGCGTTGGATCAAGTGTTGTAAAGTCAAAACTGACATCAGAAAGTTGAAACAGGGTGAAAATTTATAAATGTTGTGTGTGTAAAATGTTGCAACTCGAAATGTTGTAAGTTGAGGACTGAATGTAGTTTCATATTTTGCCCTTTAGCAAAATAAAATTGTCCTGCGTGCCTACCTGCCAGAAGCAGGGGAAGGTATGCCCTATCCATTTTTAGCCAGCACACTAGTGATTATGGCAGTTTCCTAAAAAGCAGAATACCCAGCCCGCAGCCCCCACCATGACCCACAGTGGATTAAACTTTACACACACACACACACACACACACACACACACACACACTTCTGACTCCTATATGCAGTTTTAAAAAGTGTTTAGAGACCTGAGTACCAAGCTGGTTTGTTTTCTACTCAGGCCTCTAATGGTTTCCATGCTGCTTCATGGTGTCTGATTCAGTGCAAACATTTCACAGGACTGGGTGACTAAAAATGTACTAAACAATTCTATTGATGATCCACAAGACTCTGGTGAAATTCAGGTGATGGTGATAAGCAGACCATTTGACTTGAGAGGGGTTGGGGACACCTAACATTGATGGGCTTTAGACTCTCTTTGTTACTAAACAGTGGGATGTTAAGTGATGGTAAAGATATAATCATAGTATCACAGTATCATAGTAGCTAGGGTCAGGAGGGACCTGAACAGATTATTTAGCCTGATCCTCTGCCACAGGCGGGTATTAATACTGGGTTCACAAGACCCCAGACAGGTGATCATCCAACCTCCTCTTGAATTTGCCCAAGATAGGGGTGAGGACCACTTCCCTGGGAAGTTGGTTCCAGATTTTGGCACCCCTAACTATAAAATATTGCCTTCTGATTGCTAACCTAAAGCTATTATCCATCAGCTTATTACCATTGTTCCTTGTCACCCCAGGTGGTGATGGGGAGAAAAGGGCTCGACCTATTTGCTGTTGATCTCCCCTGATGAGCTTGTAGGTAGCCACCAGGTCCCCCCTCCTCTTGCTGAGGCTGAACAGGTTCAGGGCCCTCAGTCTCTCCTCATAGGGCCTGTCCTGCCCTCTCACCAAGCAGGTGGCCCTCCTCTGAACCCTCTCCAGGCTGGCCACATCCCCTTTGAAGTGCGGCACCCAGTACTGGATGCAGTACTCCATCTGCGGCCTGATCAAAGTCGCATAGAGGGGGAGTATCACCTCTCTGGACCGGCTTGAGATGCACCTTTGGATGCATGACAAGGTATGGCTGGCCTTGCTGGCTGTGGTCTGGCATTGGTGGCGCATGTTCATCTTGGAGTCAATAATGACTCCAAGATCCCTTTCTGCCTCTCTGCTTTCAAGAAGGGAAATCCCTAGCCTGTATGTATGCTGTGGATTCCTTCTCCCAAGGTGCATCACCCTGCATTTGTCTACGTTGAACCCCATTCTATTCTCATCTGCCCACTTTTGTAGTCTGTCTAAATCTAGTTGCAGCCTCTCTCTCCCTTCAAGTGTGTTCACCTTGCCCCACAGCTTAGTGTCATCAGCAAACTTGGACAGTGTGCTTTCCACCCCCTTGTCCAAGTTGCTGATGAAGATGTTAAACAGTGTGGGCCCAAGGACTGTGCCCTGGGGTACCCCACTGCTCACATCTTGCCAAGTTGAGTACAACACATCCACCACTACTCTCTGGGTGCGCCCCATCAGCCAATTTTTTACCCATCCAACTGTGCAGGCATCAATGCCGCAGTCACTTAATTTATTGATGAGGATGGGGTGAGAGACAGGGTCAAAGGCCTTCTTAAAGTCTAGAAAGACTATGTCCATGGCGACACCATCATCCAAAGATTTAGTTATTTGGTCATAAAAGGCAATCAGGTTGGTCTGGCAGGACCTGCTTTCGATGAACCCATGCTGATTGACCCTGAGCAGTCTGTGCTGTGAGCAGTCCCATATTAAAGATTAATACCATTTCTTGCCTACACACCTCTGACTTGCTGCTAGGGCTAGGGACAGACATTACATGTAAGCCAGTTTAAGTGATCATAATTTGGTTTAAACCTGTAATAGAACAGATGTTCAGTGCACATAAACCAGTTTGAAAATGGCTGAAACAGGCTTGAGATAAACCTGGTTGAATGTAGTATCAGAATTAACTGATTTAGCTCCACAAACTGGTTTATGCAATGTCTGTTCCAGACCCCTTGTTACTTTAAGATAAACCAGAGACCCCCAGCATTTTGGCATGCTCTCTAGCTGGGTGGGGGCACCCACCCCTCTCCTTTCTAGTCAGATCATTATCATGGCTCCTGCTGGGTGAGGGACTGCAGCAGCTGCCAGGCTTCCCCATCCCCCTCACATCCCTAAAATCTCTCCCAAATCAGAATGTCCTGTGGGGCCTGGCCATGCCCCTCTCAGCTCATCACTGGAAGGGAAGGGAGGGCTGCTCTAACACCACCCAGCTTCTAGCCTGAGCCACTGCAGGCATGTGCCTGCATGTTTGGGATGTCTGGGCAGTTACAAAGTGATTCAGCCTAGCCAGGTTAGACTAACCTGCAAATATTGAATCAATTCATGCTCAGGCTTTTCAAATGTCTGTCCCTAGCCTAGATGGCTGATGAGAAGAAGCATAGCTGGGAGCCAGGACACCTGGGCTCTATCTCTACTTGAGGAGAGGAGGAGGTGGGCTGGAAGCAGAGCATCCTGGAATGCTAGAGGACAGCAAATTGTTCCTTTTTATCTCCTTGGAGCAGGCTAAAGTTACCCTAACACAACCCATGTAGCACAGCCCAGATTTAACTCTCTCTTGAAGTGGTGTAACTTTGAGACACTCTGAGGGTACTCAGCAAGAGTTAATGAGCTTTAACATGCAGACACTTGTGTTTTAAGTGCTCTTAGAATGGTCTAAGTGTAAGGTGTAACCTCCCCCTATTACACATTACAGTTAGCACCTGCTAACTCTAAAGAATGCTAGGCTGTATGGGATGTGGACAGTAACATGTTAAATGTTTAACCCTCTTTAATGTACATAGCTCAGACCTGTGCTAGAGGGCTCCTGAGTAGAAGCATGGCTAAAAACCACTAAGTTTGCTCTGTGCCTGCCTGGTTTGCCAGTTGTCTAGTGACTTCTGACCTACACTAGAATCTCTAGCATAGGCTCCAGCTTCTGCCCATGTCACCCCTTCCATGTCACCCCAACCAGACTGGGTCCCACCAGTCCAAATTAGATCCACATTGCCCCTGAAGGCCTGTATCAGCCTCACATTACCTCTGCCATCCCAAATAAGGCCCCTGCCAGCCCAGACTGGGACTCTGTCAGTCCCTGCCAGCTTGGATTAGATCCACATCAATCCCACTGGCCCAAATTGGGGCCTATGGTGACCACCCACCTGGATTAGACCTGTACCATCCCTGCTGAGCCCTTGGGATTGGCCAGGAAGGTACAGGCCCCACTGAGGGTGGCATGGGCTTGGTTCAGGTACACAGAGAGCTGCTAGATCTTCCTTTCTCCCTCCAGCAGTTGTGGTGCAGTTCCCTGCTGCACTGCCTAGAATGGAGCAGAGAAAATCATTGCCTGTAAAGGATCCTTTCTGACACATTCAGAGGGTACTTAGCTTATCTTTTCTTGTGTTAATATGCAAATACTCCCATTTTAAAAGCATTTAACATGTTTGAAAGGTAGCGTGTACTTTAATTACACCCTCAGTTACTCCACTGAGATCACTGGTCTTAACTGGGTGTAAACCAAGAAAAAAGTGAATGACTATAAAGAGTTTTCCCAGTGCTACCAAGATCGTATCAGTACAGTACCTGTGACTGGAACAGAATCACCATGTGGTCATAAACTCTGATTTGGAGTCAAAAGGACAATGAAATAAAGTATCTTCTATGGTAAATTTGTGCCTTTTTTAGTCAGAATACATACAGACAGATAACCAACTAGATTCAAAACATAAAGGTAGTTTCTTTTCTATAACTGACTTTATTAATGAACTGTATTTGATTAATTGTATTAATTTAAATCTCCAACCTTTTAGATATAACCTTCTTCAGAGCAGCCTTCACCTCTCTGTTCCTCAGGGTGTATATCATGGGGTTGAGCATGGGGATGACCACTGTGTAGAACACTGAAGCCACTTTGTCCGTGTCTAGTGAGTGGCTAGAGCTGGGCTGCAGATACATAAAGATCAGAGTGCCATAGAAAACAGTGACAGCTATGAGATGGGAAGCACAGGTGGAGAAGGCTTTATACCTTTGTTCAACAATGTTTATCCTCAGGATAGTAGAAAAGATATAGAGGTAGGATATAAGAACAATCAAAACAGAAGTGATCATATCAACGCCAGCAAAGGCAAAGATTAATATCTGTTTGGTGTGGGTGTTGGAACAGGAAAGGGCCAGCAGAGGGAGGTCATCACAGTTGATCATGTTAGAGGCACAGAAGGACAAACGAAATGTAATGATGGTGTGGAATAGGGAGACACAAAAGCTGTAGCTATAGGGACCAGCCACCAACTGAAAGCAAACTTTCTGGGACATAACAGCCTTATAGAGCAATGGGTTACAGATGGCCACATAACAGTCATATGCCATCGCAGCCAGAAGGAAGCATTCCGTGATCATGAATGTCAGAAAACAACCCAGCTGTGCAGCACAAGCATTAAAAGAAATTGTTCTGTTCTCTGCTAAGAAATTAACCAGCATTTTGGGAGTGATGGTTGAGGAATAGCAGAGATCAACAAAGGCCAGATGGCTAAGGAAGAAATACATGGGGGTGTGGAGTCGGGGTTCAGTTTTGATTAGCACAATCATCCCAAGATTCCCTACTAGGGTGACAATGTAGATCATTAGGAACAACACGAAGAGGGGGACTTGCAGCTCTGGTTGATTGGTGATTCCCATGAGGATGAACTCTGTAACTGTGGTGCAATTATCAGCCATGTATTCCATCTTTTTTAATAGTTTTCAGAGGCAAGACTGAAGACACTAAAGTAGAAATGGGATTGTAGATCAAGATGCAGCTTTTTTCATTTTCAAACTAAGAATCAAGAGAATGTTTTTGCAGTTATCCTTACAAAATGTCATTAAACTATTATGGTGTGTGGATTATTAACCTTTTAGCTGCCAATTGCTTGATGTCTTTCTACACTGTAGATATGAGAAAAAGTAGTCATCTTCTGGGCATTGTGGATGAAAACACCGTAGTGTAGATGTAGTACATCTGTTACCTGAAATGTGAATATGAAAATAGTATCATCTTACTAGCAAGTTGCCTGTCAAGAATGACGAATACATTTCGAATAAGAAAAACAAACAGATTTTACTTGTTATATTTATTGAATAAATATATAAAACTTAAGTAAAATAGGCTGAACATTGGAAGATAGCAATCCCTTTCACATTCTGTGACCCAATATCCCACTGGGCTTGATTACCCGATCTTCCTTTGGGTTGCTTACAGGTTGAGTAACCATACAGGAGATTGGATTAGATCAGGAGTTGTCAACCAGGGGTACATATACCCCTGGGGGGACTTGGGACTGTCCCAGGAGTTATGTAAGGCCAGCGGTGCCTCTTTGCGGGCTAGACAGCCCAACTGGCCAGATGGGGGGGTGAGGGGGGAGCTTGCATGTGGTGTCTGCTGCCGCCACCCAACACCCTGCACTGCCACTGCTCCACAACCAGCTTCATGCGACCTCCCTGACTGTATCCGGCCCCGTGCCACCCCCCAACCCGCTTCACGTCTGGCCCCATGGCCCTCCCCCCCCTGCCCCGCTCTGCATCTGGCTGCTGGGGGTACTTATCAAAAAAGGTTGAAAATCCCTGGATTAGATGGTCTAATGATCCCTTAGTGTGGAAGCCCCGTGTGCAGCACTGGCTGGAGCCACCCCCCATTGGGCAGGAGCACCCTGCCTGGTCTCCCCACCCCACCTGCTGCTGCTGTCTTTAAAGTGTTATGGAGAGACAGGAACACAGACAGATGAACTAAGCTCTTTATATATATAGATGACATGGAGATGGTTTTGTAGCTATAGACAACAATTTTGGGGGGTGATTTATTTTCTTTTCCTGAAGAAGAATGTTTTGCATTAAAAAGGTTGTCTAGCTTTATCACAACTGTGAACTATGCAGTTTGCTCAATAAAAGCTAATTTATCATCCAAAAACATCCTTGCCTGTCACACAATTCTTGGGTCATCATGGCAACTGTGGAGTGCTGAGGGGGCGATGGACCCCAAGGGGTGATGCTGTGTGCGTTGGGTCAAACATGCCACTAGCCTTCCAACTGTCTTTACTTTAGCTGCAGAGGGTTAGCCAGAGATCCATGATCTGGACTCTAGCCTCCCTGGGCACTTGATCTGAAGCATGCTACTGGACCCCAGGTCCTCCCTCAGGGCCCGGGGCTCCCTGTCCAGGGTCTGCAAATATCAAACTTAAATCAATAAAACTTTAACACAAAATGTTGCATTTATCTGTCCTCACTGTATGCAGTCTCTGCTGCTCACTCTCTGTATGGTGGGTCCAGTGTGCCCCAGAAATCCAGGTCTGGGTATGGGCAGGCTGCAGGGCTGTTGCCAGAAGAAGGGAATACCTCTCTGCCTGCTTCTGCCCCAGCCCCTCCTATGAAGCCACTGTCAGCTGCTTTTAGATCCCTGTGCCTGCGGAGCCAGGTCCTTCCACCCCATCTGAGCTGCCAGGTTCCCAGTTGCCCATAGCTGGGGAAATGTCCCCAGATGTGTAATTGGGGCTGGCAATTGCCATTGCACCCACCATGCAGGCTTCTGGCTGGTCTGTGCAGCCATAGCACAGCTGCACCTGTCTTAGGGAGGCAGGGTGTGGGAAGGAAATGATCCCATACCAGAGATGGCTCAGGCATGCTTCTTCCCACAGTGATGGGACTAGGCCCTGTTACAGCTACAGCATGACTCTAACACAACCATGATTTTGTAGCTATAGAAGTTATTTCTTTCACCTGTCCATACCTTATAGATGGCATAGATGATACTTACCTGTATATTCTGCAATTATTATCTTTTTGATAGAAAACACATTTCCTTATGGTTTGTTCTTTAACTGTATAAAGAAAAATAATATAGCAACATAAAATATGTTTATAATCCTGTAGCATACAATGAAACATAATTTAATAATTTATTTCTATGCCAAGCATTATATTGTATCAGCCTGCCTAGCATTATGTCACAAAATGTATTGATATTGTTTGTTTGGGTTGCTACTCCATTGAATTTTAATAAAATATTTGTTATTTTAAACCCTTGTGTTCTTTTCTGTCTTTCTCTGATTCTTTCTTCAGATCTTGAAATCTAAAAGATACCACAACCACTCCAAGTAATGGCTTGCTGTATGCCTGTATTGGTCATGAATTGAACCCAAGCTTTCTATGAGGCAGGAAAAATGTCTCCGATCTAATAATGCTAGAGCTGAGAATCCAGAGGTACACTGAGATGGGAATGTCTGAGTTTTGACTTACATTAACTCAGCTGTTTAGTGACATCCAAAGCTAGCTTTATTGATCAGTTACACATCATAACCAAAAACACTAGACCTATTTGAATCATAACTTTTTGGTTAGGGTGAAATGCACTGATCTACTACACCAAAAGGAAGAAAGGCAAGAGCTGGTACTGGAACCAAGGACTCTCTACTCCTTAGCTACTAAACGACAAAGCTGTCATGTTCAACATAACCAGTAGGTGGGTGAAGGGGAAAGAAATTCCAGAAGCCACAAAAATGCCATTTTTAGAAAAAAAAATGGCTTCCAGAAAACCACCTCCAAGTGTATAACAGAATTTTTTACATCATTCTTGATATTATGAAAAGAAATCAGGAAACATGGATGTGATATAAGTCCTCATGGTTCAGGGAGTAAAATGGCCTCTAAGTACTGTGAATTTGGAACAATTTTGCTGTATGCATAAGATTACAGCATTGTGATATACCAGGTGATTGGTTCTTGCTTTTTCTTCTTAAATAGCTGATAATAATCACTTTTTGCTAAATATTTCAAGTAGTGGAATCTCCATTGTGTAGAACTGCTACTAATGATTATAGAGAGGTGCTTTCTTGTCCAAAATCAACCTTTCTGTTTTAAACACAAATTTAGTTTCCTCCTCCCATCCACAGATTTTACCAAACTGAAGCTGATGATGATAAATCTCACAGAGAAAAGGAATGATATCACTGAGAAAAAATAGATAAATTAGAGAAGGTCTTTGAGAGATGCAAGAATATATCATTTAAGCACTTCGTCCTGCAGAGACTTATATGCTTGATTTCAACTAAATGCTCATATGTTTAAAGTTAAGCTCATGCAGGGTCTTTGCAGTTTATGGAAACTTGTTATTTCTAATTTTTTTCTAATAAGCTAATTTGAGGACCCTAGAAAAGCATTCACTTCAGATCAAAGTATTAGAGTACTGGAATATCACTCAGCGATGAGGGGAAAAGTGCAGTGATTAGAAAGTGCATTATAAGAAAGTTCATTATTATCATAGGAAATTAACATTTTCAAGAAGAGAACAAAGCAAGGGTGATATTGCCATACCTTCTAACTGCTGTTTGCTATATGCATAGCCTTGCTATCCCTCATCTATGCCTGGAGGGATTCTGCTTGATTCAGAATGCCTTTAGCATCAGTTGCCCAACTTACTTGTGCAGCATCTTCTTCTCTCAGTGCGTGCATGAGGTTTCTGCTTGCAGAATGTTTTGGTTGTTATATATAATTCTTCATCCCTTTGGGATTTGGCACATTTTAGTCTTAGTAAATAGTATCAAAAGGGGTTGATGTAAACTGGGGGAAAAAGCTACTCCCTGCCTGTCAATAGGTAATTAATTTGTTATTATTTTAACTATTTAATAAAGGAAGGCACAAATACAGACAATGATGGTTTCCTGGAAGATCAGTGAGAATGTCAAACCCTACACAATGGGTGTGTCTACACCAGAGCTTTCCAAACTTTTCATGTTGGTGACACACTTTTTAGACATGCATCATTTCGCGACACAGTAATTCAGTTCCGGGGGAGGGGCCAAGGGAAGCAGACGCGAGTAAGGGAGCTCCGTGGTGCCCTTCCGCAAAATTTTCTGCATTTCGCGCGACACACCTACACACTGCCACCGACACACTAATGTGTCGCGGCACACAGTTTGGAAAGCTGTGGTCTACACATTCACTTAATGCTATCTGGACTTACTTCACAGTAAGTTACTGCGCAGTAAGTCAACCCTCAGAATGCATCTACACACACAACTTTTTGGGAGTAGATTTAATCCTTATAGAACTGAGTAGCTTCAGGGCTGCTCCTTCCCTGCTTTGACCTTTTGCAGCAGCCAGGGGGAGCTGCAGCCTCTGGCCACAGATGCTCGAGTGCCAGGGGGTTCTGGGGGGAGAGGGACTCAGCCTGGCCAGGGTCTCCAAGTTGGGGGGACACAGGTACAGCCTGGCAGAGGTCTTGGGTGGAAGGAGGCAGGCAGGGACAGCCAGATAGGGGATGCTGTTCTGGGAGCCTGTGGCAGGTGCACCATGGACTCTCCCCATGCCCACCTGCAGCAGTGGCAGATAGAGAACCAAGTTTGCATACCATCTTCTCCCCCCCCCCCCTGTGGTAGGACCCCTGGGCTGCTGCCTGTAGACCCCAGGCCCATGGTGCAGCCCCGCAACTACATGCACTCTGGACAGTTCACATTGAACAACCTTCACTTCCCTCCAAAACAGCACACCCCCTCTCGCCCCCGCATCCCTAACAACACAATCCCTCCCACCCCCCTCCCCAAAAACACACCCTTGAACCCCAATGCCCACCACGAATAAAACACCCCTCTTTCCCATGTTACTATTTACAGCAGCATGGTTGGTGTATGGGGGGAAGGGGAATGGTGGGCTGGCAGTGCCTATGGCATCAGCCTGGGAAGAAGTGCCTGGTACCCTGACTTCTGGTGGCATCAGTCCAGGTGTGGACACTGTGGCAAGGCCGGTGGCCTGGGGGCTTGGCCAGGGGTGAGGGTGGGTGCTGGCCAGCCGGATCCCCTTCTTTCTCCTTGGGGCCAAGCCCAACGGGGGCCATCTCCCACTTAGGGGTCACATGGAAGGTGAGACACAGCAGGGAGCCAACCTAGGTTGGTAGCCCAGATGCCAGGGGACCTGGCTCAGGACCAGGGGCAGGGGACCCTAGCCGCTGCACCCACCATAGGGCCTCTTCCCATGCTGACTGGCCTGGGGCTTAGGCTGGGGCAGGTGGCTGGGCAGTGCAGGGCTGCCAGGAAGGAGGTGGGGCCAGGGCCAGTGTCTGGGCAGCAGATGAAGCTCACCAGGGCCAGGATGCTGTTGAGCACTCGGTGGTACTCCTCCATAGCCCCCACTGCCAGAGTCATTATGGAGGGCTGCCACTCCTGCGTGGCCACTATCCTCTCAAAGAGGGCAATGTATCTCTTCTTGAGTTTAGGAGCTGGGCACATTATATCTGCTCCTCTCATTCCCTCTCCTCCTCATGGGCCCCTGCTCCTGCTCACAGGCCTGCCTCTGCTGCATGTCTCTTCTGCTCATGCGCTTCTTCTGCCCTATGCCAGGCCTGTGAGTGACCAGCTAGTCCAGAAGGAGGGTGTGATTTTGTGTCCACTGCTGGCAGAGACAGTGCATTCGGAGGGCACTGGCCATCAGGAGCACTGTCCCCAATGCCACAACCCTGAGGCAGCTGGTGCCCCTCCCCTATAAGCAGCTGCTGGACTTGCAGAGTAAGGACAGAGAGGATCTTTGTGAGAGTTTGTAACATTTCCGAGATAACATGTATTACACCAAGGTGCTGTGTGCTGCCCAGCCTCCAACTGGGGGTCATGTGTGCACAGGTGCCTAGAGGCCATAATAAGTTGGTCAGGAAGCCCTTACCACAGGTGGCTGCTGGCCAAGCCCTCTGCCCCTGTGACCTCTGAGGGGGCCTGTGGCCTGCTTGGTACATGCTACAGATAGCCTGCTTTCCCTATCCCCTCTCCAGGCCAAGCCAGGGCTGGCTCCTGGCAGCAGCTGCCATGGCTGCGCCAGACCTACTCCCCTACTTCTCCTGTAGGCCAGGCAGTTTGTTCCTGTGGGGCCAGGACCACACTAGGGTTGGGGGGTGAGAGGCTCCCGCCTGGCTGGGATGCAGAGCTGGTGATGCCCCCACCCACCCCTCCCTCCAGTGGGCCTCAGCAGACAGTGTGGCTGTGGCAGGACCCACCCCTCCCCACATGTGGTCTGCACCCTGAGTGTGACTCTGCTGAGAGTCCCTGGGAATGTTTGAAGAAACTTAGCGCATGGGGGACCGCCCCCCCCCCCCCCCCCCCCCCGGGGGGGCTTCTTCTCCCCCCCCTGGATGCTTCTTTCACCCCACCATCTCAGCATTCACAAACTGTGCCTGGTACCTTGAGGTATGTAGAAAAAACATATAAAGCTGTGTCTGGCTGAATTGTCAAATCTCTCCGAATCTCTCCTAATCGAATTGGAGGCTTCCAATTTGATTCAGAGAGATTAATGGGTCTCCTGATTTGATTTGGATTCGGAGATTCGGCCACCAAATTGGGCCAAATCTCCAAATCAAATCAGCAACCAAAGCTTCACACAGCCCTAAAAGAAACCCCCAGTGTCCAGGAGCAGGCAGCAGAGCCCTCTGGTTTCAACTGGAGCTGTGCAGCACTGTTGCTATCCAGATAGGTCTACCAAGGACACCCCCAGGGGCCAGGAGCAGGCAGCAGCTAGCCTCAGGGCCCAGAGGGAAGGCCAGAGGGCTAAAGGCAAGGTAGGGGCTGCTCCTCCCCATGACTAGAGGGGTTCTCAGCCATAGTGCTCTGCCCCTGGCCAGAGGCTGACCCCCAGTGGATTTACTGACCGGGAGCAAATTTTTGCAGCAGATTTGCTCCTGGTCAGAATCTACACAAGTGCTTTTATGTGTTAGCTATTGTACATTAAATCTAGTACCTGTGGGTGCCTGTACACGAGCCAAGAGGCTGCTTCAACGCACTGCAATTATAGCGCATTGGAGCAGACTCAATTGAATCTCCTGGAGCATGCTAATTAGAACTCTCCAGCCCGCCTCTATGTCTCATGTATCAGCATCCACGCACTTCATTTGATGACCTTTAGATAAAGTGCCCCCGCTGCCATTTTGAAGAGCCAGGACGCTGATACACAAAACACTCTGGGTGCTCTAAGTAAAGCACCCCCCTTCTCCCTTGGAGCATGTGTAAATATGCCCTTTATTTTCAGGTACTCAAAAAATGCGCATTAGATTAATCTAATGTGCATTAATTTAGTTCACAGTTTTAAGTGACACTTTAATATGCATTAAATTAAATTAGTTTAATGCACTTTAAAGTCTCGTGTAGATGAGCACAGTATCAGTTCACCAGGGATGTTGAATCAGATTCTCCACTGGTGGGAGTGGCTTTATTTAAAACAAAATTTTACACCACTTGATGATCTAGACCACTTGTGAGCAGCTATTTTATAAAGATTTCAAAACTACAAAATCTTGGTAGGGATGTTGTGCTCACAGTAACAGAATTATAAGTTAAGTAATACAAAGAAAGAATGATTGAGATAATTCCTATATCATGTTATGTGCCTAAAAGTCTTGTATGTAGATTTTAAAAAAGTCTGGAGGGCAAGGAAGTAGGAGCTCCATTACCAGGAGAAGCTAACAGACAGCAGAATTGAACAAGGATAGCTTGGTTGGTGGAACATCAAAATCATTAACAATGAGACAGTGGGCACATCTGGGCAAGTATGCATGTGTGGTTTGCAGCACTGAAGTCCCATTTATGGTGCCAGAAACCACACATGCTACACATGCAGGCATTTGCCACACTGCTAATTTGCAGCATGGCAAGTTTTTCTTCAGCCTGACAAAAAATCCTGTGCCAGAAAAGAGTGGGGCAGTGCACATGGCAGCAGTGTGTGCTGCCCAAAACTGGAGCCTGGCTGGCCAAAGCCATGCTCTGGCTGCTGCCCCCAAGGTAAGACTTCTGGGGCCAGATCACGTGCTGGCCCCAGACTCCCCTTGCCTACCTGGAGCATTTTTCCCCATGTTGACCCCACATGCAGGGGTGTGCGCCAGGGCAAAAAGCAGTGGCATGAATTTGTGGCCCTGCTTTTTTCCCTTTGGCAACCACAATCCCTTGCTTGTGGGGACACAGCCAGCATGATTAATAATGGTGGCATAAAGTGTTTAGAAGAAAGCAGGTAGACATGGAGGAGTCTCCTGCTGCCGATTGTGAGATGACTGATCTCACTGCAGCTGCTTCTGAAAGTGGCTATGGGCACTTCTGGGACAGCTCCACTCCCCAGCTGGCACTTGCAGGGGAGGAACTGGTGCACCTGCCTGCCCCTCCACCTATCACCTAAGCGTCAAGTGCAGCCAATCAGCACACTCTCAGGGGATGCACATGCATCCCCGTGCACCCCTATGCATTGCCACTGCAAGTAGATTATAATGAGCCATGAAGTCAGGTGACTCCGTCATTGCTGCCTGAATAGAAATGATTCTGTCACTGCCAGGTTGTTGGTTTTAAACTTTGGGTGGACCAGGAATCACAGTGGGGAGGTGTGACTGCACCACTACTCTCTCTCCTCCACCCCTACCCCACTACTAGAGAAGAGATGATCTCTAACTAGATTATAATGCCATCAACTGGCCATGTATTTAATGGAACTGATCAGCTGTGTGTTATAGACCTTATATTGTTAATACCTCACAGGGCTTTGGATAGAGAAGTGATGTTGGCAGAAGAATGACTAATTAAAGGAAACCTAAATCAAATTGTACTTTCTGGACAGCAGGAGAGGATTGGGCAAGTTGGATAGGGTCTGTGAGATACATGCATGCTGTCTCTTTTATGATAAAAATCATAGCACTTTCCCTCAGCAGCTTTTCTCAGTATTAGAGTCAGCAGATGACATTTATATAAACAAAGCTATCAAAATGGAATTATAGGCAGTCCTCGGACTTACGACACAATTGGTTCCTGAAAACTGCGTCTTAAGTCGAAATGTTGTAACTCGGAGCCAATTTTCTTATAAGAAACAAAGCTATAAATGGGGGATTGGTTCCTGAACCAAGGCCCGATACCCTATTTTCACTAAAAATACCCCAGAATATTGTACTTGATCAATTATAGATGAATAATATAGCTACATTAATTGATTTATATTGTAAATAGCAATCATATTGGTTTGGAAGGACTTCTTTGAGGTGACTTTGCTGGACTTTTTAAAGGCTCTTGGTTGGACTTTTTGAAAGGTTCTTGGCTGGAGTCTTCTCAGGAGTCTTGGCTGCAGGGTTTTCTGAAGTCATGTCTGCTTTCTTAAAGAAAGTGTCCAAGGAAGTTTGGACAGATGTTCTCCAGGGAGATGAGTGACGCAGCAAACTTGTTTGTTGGCATGGCATTGCATCTGATCAAGCGTTGTAAGTCGAAACTAATGTCATAAAGTTGAAACAAGGTGTCAATTTATAAACGTTGTAAGTGAAAAATGTTGTAACTTGAAATGTTGTAAGTTGAGGACTGCCTGTACTCTTGATGTTGATAGGTAGATTTAATTTGTGTTCTATCTTATGCAGCACTGTGTCTGAAGTTCTCCAAGGAGCAGATTGTCCCAAAGGCCAAAGCAGTAGATATACGTGCCCCAGGAGCATTATTCCAGCAGAGAAGAGCCCAGTTCTTTGTGTGGTTCAGATTCCAGATAGTGCTAGGTAAGTCATTCAAGTGGTCAATTCTGAAAAATACTTGTTTTTGATCCATTGTTTTAAAGCAAGTGTAAGCACTCAATCAAACACGTTGAATGGACAGCAACATGGAAAAATATCCTGTGTTGTCTACAGTGGAAATTCAGGTAGAAGCAGCACTGGCATTTCCACACTATTCCCATGCTTTGTTTCACTGAATAATTTCAAAGATGAGAGGAGAACTCAAAATCTCCTAAATCCCTGGCCTCTTTGTGACCTTGGCAATGAAAGAACCAGTCCATGGATCTTGTGCTGTAGCGAGCTGACTGCTATTGAACCCCAGACTTGGCCATGGAGGAGCCATGAGAGAACCTGGGGTGGCTCTGGAAAGACAGTTCTAGTGGTTGCAGTGGGAAGAATCTCAGAACTCTTGAAAGCAGAGAGTGAGGTGATATGATCCTTGGGAAACAGGGAATTTACAAGTAAAACATGACAGTAAAGTGAGCTTTGGTGTCTTCTTAATTGATCGAGAGGAAGAATTTATGGTGGAGGGAAGGGCCCTGGACAAAGTTGTAAAAGGTATATTCAACTGGTTATGTTTGAATCCCATCAGTCGTATCAAATTATTTTAGTTGTTTAAAGCTGAGCTATGGAGCTGAGTGAAATCTTTTTGTGAGCTGTTTTTTGTTGAAAAAATGCAAGTTTGTATTATAGATTCATAGATGTAGGGTCGGAAGGGACCTAAGTAGATCATCAAGTCCGACCCCCTGCCCTAGGCAGGAGAGAAAACTGCACTCATATGACCCCAGCTAGGTAATTGTCAAGCCTCCTCCTAAAGACCCCCAAGGTAGGAGCCAGCACTACTTCATTGGAAGTTGGTTCCAGATCCTAGCTGCCCTGTCCAGCCTGAACCTACTCTCAAAGAACTTATGGCCGTTATTCCTTGTTACTCTGGGAGGTGCTTGGGTGAACAGGGTTTCTCCTATTCCCCGCTGGTCCCTCCTGGTAAGTTTGTAGATGGCCACCAGGTCCCCTCTCAGCCTTCTCTTGTGAAGGCTGAACAGGTTCAGGTCCCGTAGCCTCTCTTTGTAGGGTCTGCCCTGCTGTCCCCGGATCATGTATCAATCAAAGTATTTCACAAATTTCCAATTAAAGACGTCTCACTTTCTTTCAATTTTTCATGTCAATTATTTGTTTTGGCTGAGGGGAAAGAAAACTCAGAAATACTTTACAAAATAATTGAACTGCTTCATTTTGTCATTTTGGAAACAAAACATCTCATTTTTTGATTTCAGGATATTTGTTTTCAAAATTTGCTCCAATTTTTCAAATCTCAAATCAAGAGAAATTAATTTGACCTAGGTTTTTTGTTTTTTTTTTAATAGAAATAAATGCTTAAAAATATGGAAGATTTTTCATTTCAGGTTGTTTTAAACCATTTCCCCCAGAGCTGAGGCAGTGAACCAAAACAATGAGCTTGTTGTAAACTTTACTTAGTTATCTGTAAAAAATGTGATAACATTGCTCACAGTGCCTTTGCAGTTGTGCAAGGTTGTCTCTTGCTACGTAGAATTATTTTACTGCAAGAACTAAGGTGCTTGGGGAAACAGAGAACACACCATTTTCAGGTCCAGCATTACCAGTGTTTACAAACGTGTGTTGGTAAATGAGACAGATGCTGAGTTGGATAAGAAGGGAGTCTAGGTTCTAGAGGGGACCCTTGCTCCCAATGGGGAAAACCATTTCTTAGTGCTGTTCATTCAATTTGATTAATATTAACTGCACAGTGAAGCTTAAATTGGGCTGGAAAGAGCTGGATAATAACTATCCTGTACGGCTATGCAAAGCTTCGGTCCCTGATTCAATTTGGCGGAGATTCAGCCCGATTTGGTGGCCGAATCTCTGAATCCAGAGATTCAGACATAGATACATCTTTAAATGTTTGTTTTACGTATGTCAAGGTACCAGGCAGCTCGTGATCGCTGTGATGCTGGGGCAGATGGAGTGTCCCACGGGAGCGCAGGAAGCTCCCCAGCACACTTCCAGGTCTGCTGGGGAGCTCACAGAGGAGTCCCCCTCCCTCTCCCCACTTGGCAACTGGTGTCTCCTGGGTCTGGGAGGGTCACCCAGGGTCCCCCTGTGGCCAATTGCCAAGCCAGGAGAGGGTGCGGGGGGGTCCACCAGCATGATCCTTGCCAGACCCAGAAGAGGAGGGGAAACAGCCAGCCCCATGTGGGCTCTGGGCACCTGCACCAGGAAGTACCAGCCACAAGGAAGGGAAGGAGCCATTTTCCCCTGGCACTGAGCAGCAGTTTGTTCTGTGCCGCTGCTGCTCATTCCAGATGGGTGAGCATGAGGCATGCAGGTTTGGGACTGTGCATGCTGGTCTCCACTTGTACTGCGGAGCTGGGGTGAGGCAGACTGGGAGCAGGCAGGTGTGTGGGAGCCAGTGACAGCTGGATGGGAGCACAGGGTCCACATTGGTGTCCTGGGACCAGAGCCAGCGGGGCCCAGAGCGGGATGGCAGGAGCACAGGGTATCATCTGGCTGGGGGTCTATGGAGCTGGGCCAGCTTCCCTCTCTCCCTGCTGGCGCAACCCAGCCTGGCTCCACAGACCCCCACCAGCCCACATCCACACTCCTGCCACCTCGCTCTGGGCCCCGGTGTTGCTGGCCCCACACTCCTGCTCAGCTGTTGCTACACTCTGCATGCCCACTCACTGCTTCTCCCTGCCTGCTGCAGCCATTTTCCCACTCCCTTCCCCTGCTTACCAACCCAACCACCCGCTGGCAATTCCAGCACCACATAGATTCATAGATTCATAGATGTTAGGGTTGGAAGGGACCTCAATAGATCATTTACTCCAACCCCCTGCATAGGCAGGAAAGAGGGCTGGCTCTAGATGACCCCAGCTAGATGCCTATTTAACCTCCTCTTGAAGACCCCAGGGTAGGGGAGAGCACCACCTCCCTTGGGAGCCCGTTCCAGACCTTGGCCACTCTAACTGTGAAGAAGTTCTTCCTAATGTCCAGTCTAAATCTGCTCTCTGCTAGCTTATGGCCATTATTTCTTGTAACCCCCAGGGGCATCTTGGTGAGTGGAGCCTCACCAATTCCCTTCTGTGCCTCCATGATGAACTTATAGGCAGTCACAAGGTCACCTCTCAACCTTTTCTTGCGGAGGCTGAAGAGGTCCAGGTGCCCTAGTCTCTCCTCATAGGGCTTGGCCTGCAAGCCCTTAACCATACGAGTGGCCCTGCCTTTCTCTTTCCCCTCTCCAGGTTATCCATATCCGTCTTGAAGTGCGGCGCCCAAAATTGCACGCAGTATTCCAACTGCGGTCTGACCAGCACCCAACAGAGGGGAAGTATCACCTCCTTGGATCTATTCGTCATGCATCTGCTGATGCACGATAAAGTGCCATTAGCTTTTCTGATGACTTCGTCACACTGCCGACTCATGTTCATCTTGGAGTCCACTAGGGATCTTGGAGTCCACTAGGACTCCAAGATCCCTTTCTGCTTCC
>NW_005842556.1:697495-716945 GCF_000455745.1 Alligator sinensis | reverse complement strand
GCATCCAGTTCCTCCAAGTGCCTCTGCACCATCTCAGGGTCTATGCTTGGTAGTCTGGCACCCTGCTGCTGCCTCTATACAATCCCAGTGAGAGACTTGTCTTGCCCCTCATTTAAGAACACTGAGGCAAAGAACTCATTGAGAAGTTCAGCCTTGTCCCCCCTGTCCGTCACCAATTGCTTATGCCCATTTAGTAGAGGTTCTATTCCTCCCTGGGCTTTCCTTTTACTCCTTATATATCTAAAAAAAACAATTTTTTGTTATCCTTAACTTGGGATGCCATCCTCACTCCATGGTAGCTTTGGCCTGTCTAACTGCCTCCCTACAAGTGCGAGCAGAGGAGGTATACTCCTCTTTAGTAATCTCTCTCCGTTTCCACTTTTTATATGCCCCCCTTTTAGCCCGTAGGCTGCTCTGGATTTCTCTGGTCAGCTAAGGAAGCCTCCTGGCTCCTTTCCCTCTTTTTCCCCACATCGGGATCGTCTCCCTCTGTGCCCGAAGGATCATTTCCTTAAGGTACAGCCACCCTTCCTGGGCTCCCATCTCTTCAAAACTCTTACTCTGCAGTGTGTCCTTGACTAATCGCCTGAGTTCATTGAAATCAGCTTTCCCAAAGTCTAGCACTTTCACCCTACTAGTTACCTTACCCACTCGACGTCTTCTGATGAATTCTATTATTTGGTGTTCAGTGTCCCCCCAGGTGACTGCTGATCTGTAGGTACCCTACCATGTCATCCCCCATTGCCAATATCAGTTCCAGTAAGGCATTCCCCCTAGTGGGACCATGTACCTCCTGCATCAGATGGAGGTCCTGTACACAGGATAGGAACTTGCACGAACGGTGGGACTTTGCTGTCTGCGTCTCCCAGCAGATGTCAAGGTAGTTTAGGTCCCCAATGACTACCGCCTCCCTAATTTTTATGGTCTTGGAGCGCTGCCTCAGGAGCCCGAAATCTAGTTCTTCCCCTTGGTGTGGGGGTCTGTAGCAGACCCCTACCACCAAATCCCTTTCTCCTTGACCTCCATGTAACCTAACCCACAATCCTTTTACTTTCTCCTCCTCCGATTCTGTTTTGATAAGGGTCGATGTATATCGCTCATTGACATAGAGCGCAACCCCTCCCCCTCTCTTCCCCACTCTATCCTTTCTGTACAGCTCATAACCTTCAATGTGTACCGCCCAGTCGTGGGAAGAATCCCACCAGGTTTCTGTTAGCCCTACTAAATCGTAGGTGTTTTCTGCAAGCAGGAGTGCTAGTTCATCCTTCTTGTTCCCCGTGCTCCTAGTATTAGTGTATAGGCACTTGAGCCCTGTGACTAGCGCCTTTGTTGTCCCCCCGCTCTGATGCCAAAAGGGCCCCTCATTGCTTACCTGCTTATTGCTTACCTGTGGTGTACTGCTGGCCGCCACATGGATTGCAGGTACCCGATGTTCTCCTTCTTCAGGCTGGGCTGTCCTTGTGGGTGCCACATGGTTTGGTGGTCCACGGCTTCCCCCGCCCTCATCTTCCCCTCCCCCCGACGAGCCTAATTTAAAGCCTGCTGGAGGAGATCCGCTAACCTAGAAGAGAACACACGCTTACCTTTGGGGGACAGGTGAAGCCTTTGGGGGACAGGTGAATCCCATCCCAAATGAGCATGTCCCTCGTCGTGATGTGCGGGTCATTGTCAAGGAAGCTGAAGCCTGCCTTGAGACACCATTGCTGAAGCCACCAGTTGGTCTCTCTAATGCAGTTCTTGTGTTGTCTTCCACATCCACTCACTGGTAGGACAGAAGAGAATACCACCTGTGCACCTATCTCCCTCAGCACGCTGCCCAGAGCATGGTAGTCTGTCATCAGGTGATCGGGGCTTCTCCTGGCCGCATCGTTAGTACCCACATGGACTAGGACCATGGGGTAGTAATCGGTGGGCTGAATCACAGCCCGGATCATTCCCATCACATCCCGAATCTTTGCTCCGGGCAAGCAGTAGACCTCTCGTGTCGAGGGGTCCTGGTGACAAGTGGGTCCTTTCGTACCTCTCAGGATGGAGTCGCCTATGACGATCACTCGACGCCTCCTCCTCTGGGTCTGCTTGGTTCCCTCGACCTATTCGGAGAGTGGAGAATGTGGTGTTGCCCAGAGGTTTCCTCCTCTCCTTCCATCTCCTGCAGCGCTGCCAGGGCCTCATACCTGTTCTCCAGTCGGACTGGAGGAACTGGTACTGGTATGCTGCGAGCAGCCCTGGTCCTGGATGTGACCGTCTGCCACTCTGCCATGGAGGGCACCTCCCGGGGTGCTTCTTCTTTGGGTTGCTTCTTCTTTCGGTGCCTGGTCCTGCAGGGAAAGAAAATAACTGTCAATTTCATCCTCCACCTCCCTGATACCCCTCAGCCTGCTAACCTCCTCCCGGAGCTCCCTCACCTGTGCCTCCAGGGCCCTAAGATGGGCACCTGCAGGACAGGTGTGGGGGTCCCCAATCTCTGCCCCCCCCAGCCCTGCTGGGATCCCCCGCACGCCAGGAGGCAGGGGGATACCAGCCCTCCCATGGGCTCAGTCTGGGTGGAGGCCTCAGACCAGCCCCGGGTAGGCATGCCCCCCTGGGCTGCATTGCTGGGACTGCAGGAGCCAGCCCAGCCTGGCTCTGAGGACTGGGGTGACTATCCGCGGACCTCCCCTGCCTCTCTCCCTCACTCTCCAGTATGGGCAACTCTTGCTAAGGAGCTGCATGGAGCCTGGGTGAGTGGTGTGGGGCACCCAGGTGTGGGGACCGGCTGGTGGGGGACATAGGGTGGGTGCCAGGGCAGGGAGCTTTGGCCACTGGAGGCACTGCTGCACCTCAATGCAAGCCCATTGGAGGTCTTGAGGCTGGGTGATGGTTGGCTGCCAGGGGCCAGGTGGGACTAGTGCCAGGGGTTGGATAGTGGTCAGGATGAAGGAGACCACCAGGGCCAGGATGTGTCCAGCACCGGGAAGTCCTCCTCTGTGGCCTCAACTCCCTTGGCTAACATGATGGCTTGCCATGCCTAGGCCTTTAGCATCCTCTCTGGAGAGAATATGCCTCTCCTTGAGGGCCAGAAACCCATCACTGAATGCCCAATCCTCCCGGGCCCTCTCTTGGTCCCTCTCCAGCTCACATGTGATGTCCTCCATGTTCCAGGCCCATGATTCCACCAGCCATTTCTGCATCATGGCGACCAGTTGGCCCAGCAGCAGGGTCTGGTCCTGGGTCCACCACTGCTGGAGATGGCACAAATGGCAGGCCCCAGCTGAGGCTGGCAGTGACTTTGAAGATGCAACCCCATGTGCAGATGATGCCTTTCTCATGTGTGCAGCTGTTGGACCTGCAGAGCCAGGAGAAAGAGGCTGTTTATGAGAGTTTGCAACATTTCTGAGACAACATGCACTATATTAGGGGACTGTGCACTGCCTGGCCTCAGATCAGGGGTCATGTGCAAAGATTCCCAGGGACCATGGTAAGTTAGTTGCGCAGATGTTGGAATAGGTGGCCACTGACTGATCCCCCCTTCCTCACTTGCTCTGCAGGGGCAGGTGAGCTACTTGGTGTTTGCCACAGGCAGCCTGCCTTCCTCACCCCATTCCCAGGATGCTGGCATCCTGGGGTGCAGGAGCATAGTACCTAGATGGCCTGGAAGAGGGCCCCTCCTGGGAGGAACTGGAGCTCATGATGGGAGGTGCTGTCCCTGGGCTGGCATCCTAGGCAGGGCTCTGTACCCGGAGCTGGTGGGGCAGACACTGGCCCTGGCTGCCAGAGCTGATGGACAATGCTGGGGGCAGGGACCATGGTGGGATGTCCCCTTGGTGAGCCAAGGGGCCTTCCCTCATTAATGACTTGTCACTGCTCCCATACTGTAGCAGATGCTCCAGCAAGCTGCCCTTGCTGGAAAAAAATGATGCAGCTCCACCCAGGGTTTTGAGGTGCAAAGATGTGGTCCAGCTACCACACAAAGGGCATGGTCCTACCGACTGGCAGTTGTGGTCATTGATAAAGTTGTGGCAGTTGTGGTCATTGATCCAGACCACTGCACCCACAGGGCCTTGAGCTTTATGTGGCACAGGTGTGCAGACTGGTCATGTCCACACTTCCACATGTAACCTGCAAGGGCCTCATAGATATGGGCATTGGAAAGCTCACCCTGGGCATTCTATTCCATCTATTAGATGCCTAAGTGGACTTAGGCACCCAAGCACAAATCCATTCCGTCCTGTTCAAGCCTGGAACTATGCAAGGGTGGGGTCCCAAATAAGTATTCCTCTGGGGAATCTGTTTCAACAACTCCAGCACCTAATTCAATTCAATGCGTTTACTTTGGGCTGCACAAATCCCTCAGCCACTAATTATACTCTTGCAGGCATCCTTGGTTTCAGCCCTGATCAGCTTGGGCACCTGTACACATCACAGGGTTTAATCCTCATTAAATTAATAGACTAATAAAATTTTAAATAGTTTATTTTAGAGTGTCTGGTCAGTATTTGTATGTACTAGGCTTTAGAATGAATTAAGCCCAGTGTGCGATTTCCTGTAAATTCCAGCAGGGGAAGTTGCATACCAATCTACTCCACTGCTGTCTTCCCTACTGAATTACAGCAAGTGGCACATGTAAACCAGTAATACACCCCTAATCCCCTCCCTCCTTAATCCTGAAACAATCCCCTAAGGGAGCCTCATGCTAACCCATGCCTTCATTCCCCTAAAAAAGCCACAGACACCCCCAAATCATATGAACTCCCACCCCTTCTGAACTCACCCACTCCATGTGAACTCCCACCCCCCCATCCCTTCCCACACCCTCTATACACACTTAAAGGGTCCCCAAAAGGCCCTTCTCCCCAAGAGAGGGATTCCCATGGTAACCTGAGGTCATCACAACCCCACCCCACCCATCCCCAAACCCACCCAAGGGGAGAGGAACCCTCCAGCTTCCCTTACTCATCCAAATAGGTACCCTGCCACTTGCACTCCCCTAGGCTCCAGTCTTCAGCAGGCGGCCTGTGGAAGGGACCCCCATGCCAAGTCGTGTGCATCTCCTCCCACACCTCCAAACCATGTGAATTGCCATGTAGGAAAATTAATGGAAATGTAAATATAGATATATGTATAATTTTATTTATAAATATATAAATATAAATTTTGATGAGGTAAGGAGCAGGTGGCCTGCCCTCTCCTCATTCTCCTCCACATCACTGGTGGTGGTTGCAGCTGGTGTGGGGGGAGAATGTATGCCACCTGTAGTGGTGGTGGTGGTGGCGGTCCATGGACCACTAGGAACACAGGGTAATACATCATGGGGGGAGGGGTCAGGTAGACCAAAAACTCATTTCCCTCTGACATTTTGTTTTCTATGTTTCAGGACTACACTTCCCAGTATCCCCCAGTCATCAGGGATTGGGACGGTTTTCATGGAGACCCCTGCTGCAGCTGTGCTGTGATGCCGTGAATACCTGAACATATGCACATGACTGCCTGGCATGTGGCATGGCTCTCTGCAATGTTGGGGTGGCTATAGTCTGCACAGCCTGCCTCATTTTTCCACCAGACCTAATGGCATGGTGTGTAGATACATCTGAGCACATTGAGAAACAAGATGTAGTAAACAGACAAATTTCCTTTACTCCAAAAAGCATTCTTTGCACACTTGGATATAGTCTTAAAAGGTGGCTAAGAAGATGGCTGGATAGGAAGTTGGCTGGATATAGAATTAAATGCCACAGACATCTTTAGGAGGATTATTGTTCTCCCAACAACCAAGGAAAATGCTGCCCCACCATCCCCTCCCAACCAAAAGCTGTGGACTCCTGCAGGCAGCTCATACTACCCCCCATTCCCTCCTGGGGCCAAGGAGAGTTTTAATTAACTCTTTAAAGGACATAGTCCATCCAGGGAGGCTAGGCAACTGGGTGTCAAGAGTGGAGTTTTGCGTGCCTTCATCTCCCACCCCAGCTGCCAGCCTGCAAATAATAACCCCCTTCCCCAGGGCAGGCAGCTGCTCCCTCCCCTCCCTTCCCCTCTCCTCCCTTCCCCTTTTGCCATGCCACAGTCCCCAGTGGTATCTGACTACTCAGGTCACCGTGGGGAGCTGCAGCTGCCCTCATGGAGCCCCTTGACAGATCCTCCACCCCAAGGCTCCCCCACCCTCATCAAAACCTCCTCCCCACCACTACAGACAAAAATGTATTGAAGTCAAGCAGATGTTTTCTGGTGTAAATAGATAATAATTTTATTTTTATGGGGAGAACCAGTCAGTGCTAGTTGTTGGCAGTGTACATAATATGTGTAGCTAAGCAATCCCACACAAGGGCCCCTGAGCAGCATCTCCATGCTGATATTGTTGAGTGCCATGTGCTGCCTGCCTACATCTCTGTTTGCTGCTTCCCATGCTTCATCAGCCCATGACTCACTGAAAACCTTCTCCTTAGATTCACAAATATTGTGGAGCATACAGGCTGCCACTTTAAAGAGTGTTATATTTTCTGGCTCCAGCTCAAGCCTGAAGTTCAGTGCCCTCTACTGTGCTTTGAGGTGGCCAAAGCCACATTTTACAGCCATCCTGCATTTGCAGAGATGGTAGTTGAAAACCATCTTCTGTGGGTCGGTAACATACCCTTCATAAGGCTTCATGAGCCAGGGCTTGAGGGGGTAAGCAGTGTATGCTATTATAAGCCAGGGATGGTAACGCCACAGATAACTGTGTCAGGGACTTTGGGCACATATGGCGTGTCCACACATGCAAGCACGTGCATTTGCAGCAGCTCAAATAGAAGTGGTGCAAATTTGAGCCAGGGATTTTTGTCTCAGTGCACGTGCTTGGAAATGCACTTTGTAGTGGAGCAAATCATACCACTTTGGGCAAAATAATCCTGCCTGGCTCCTCCCAAATCTGCAGCCAGGGGGAGCTAGAGTCTGGGGCCAGTACCTGTGCTGTCCCTGGCAGTACAAAAAGCTGCCCTGTCAAGTAGCTCAGGGCTACTCACTCTTAGGAGCTTCTGGGGCCCAGCCAATTGGTACCTGGGGACAATACCCCTTGTGCCAGCTGGACTGCTGAAGCAGCCCTGAGAGTTCCCTGCACCCTCTACCCACTGCAGCAGTCTGGCAGTGAGGACTGCTGCCTTGCTGTGACCTACTGTAGACCTGCCAGACCCAGATGGGGACTGCACAGCCAGTAGAGGCATCTGCCCCTCTGAGCCAGCTGCCAGTGGACTGTGGTTGCAGGGTTGGCCTCTATGCGGCACTACTGCCATGTGTGCCCCTGCCTGGCCATCTGGGCAGCTATCACCTGGAAGCTGTTCCAGGTGTGATGGCCTGCTTTGAACTGTCAAAGCATGTCCTCCTGGCCCCATTTGGCCAGGAGATCAGCCACAGCAACCTGGGTCTAGGGTGCCATCTCTGACCAGGCAGGGTTCTGCCACTGGCGTCCCTAGCAAGAACTGTGGTGTTCCCTATTGGAAAACTGAAGAATCCCTGATAAAAAAAATCCCAAGGTCACTCTGTAAAATATCCCCAAATCCATGTTCCTCCACAAGTAAAACAAAAGACCGGTATAAAGAGAGAGAGAGTGTGAGACAGAGAGACAGTGATCAGTTGGGCAATGTTTTATTGATATACCTACAGTGTTAAAGCAATTTGGAAGACTACCAGTGTCTCTATCATCATAATAAAGTGAACTCTAAATATGTGTTTAATTAATTCATGAATACATGAATATATATTTTGCTGCACTGCCCCCCACAGGGGCTATGACCCCTAGCTCAAAGGAATTGATTATTCCCCTGTATTCAGCACTGATGAGGCCACATTTGGAGTACTGTGTTAAGTTTTGGGCCTCCCACTACAGAAAGGATGTGGACAAATTGGAGTGAGTCTAGTGAAGGGGGACAAAAATGGTGAGGGGGCTGTGGGATATGACTTATGAGGAGAGACTGAGGGAACTGGATGCCTTTTGTCTACAGAATAGAAGACTAAGAGGGGGTTTAATAGCAGCCTTCAACTACCTGAAGGGGGTTTCAAAGAGCATGGAGCTAAACTGTTCTCAGTGGTGGCTGATTGCAGAACAAAGAGCAATGGTCCCAAGTTTTAGCAAGGGAAGTTTAGTTTAGATTTTAGGTAGAATTTTCTTACTAGGAGGGTAGTAAAACACTGAAGCAGGTTAACCAGAGAGGTTGTGGACTCTTCATCCTTGGAGGTCTTTAAGACCCAGCTAGACAAAGCTTTGGCTGGGATGATCTATTTGGGCATGGTTCTGGTTTGAGCAGGAATTTGATCTAAATGACTTTCTGAGGTCCCTTCCAACCATAATTTTCTATGATTCTATCAGAACCTAGGATTCCTCCCACCCCAAATCCGTTACTCCGGGAGCCTAACTAGGCTGCAGAGTTAGTGTAATCACAGTGCATCACAACAGATTTGATTAATTGAGTCTGCTGGAGCGTGCTAATTAGTGTGTTCCAGCAGCCTCCACATCTCATGTGTTCAGGATCTCCTCACTTCAAAATGCTGAATGAGCTTTGGTTTAAGCACCCCTGCCACCATTTGAAAGCACGGGACACCGAATACATGAGGTGCTTCAGGCATTTTCAGTTAGAGCATCTCTTAGAACTTCCCTTGCTGAAACGTGAGACCATTGCTTCTTGTTCTTTCATCTCTCACTGCTGAGAATCGTCTAGATCCATCCTCATTGGAACCACTCTGTAGGGCTTTAAAGGAAGCAGCAGGGGCACTCAGCAGTGACAGTGGGGGAAGTGGCAGTGATGGGGGAGTGGCAGCAGCAGGTGGGCGCACAGGGCTTATGCCGGTGCCCAGGGGCCGTTGGGAACCCAGGGTGGGGTGGCAGCAGCCTGGAGCCTGGGCATAGGGTTTGCCTGGCTCCATCACCTGAAGCTTGCATGCAGTTTGCCCAAGCCATCCACCTCTGGGGAGAGCCCTGAGTGGTGGAGATGGATGCCCGGTCCTGTTCACTGCTACATGCAGGACATGGAGAACAGTGAGGAGTTCCACGCATTGCAGCTGGGCTGGCTATGCCCCTCTCCTTGCTTCCCTGGCTGAGCCTCATGCTCTACACTTCCAGGGCTCCGTGGGGCTGACCCTTCATGCTGCCACCACCACCAGTGACTGGGGACTTGGGTGGGAGTGTGGGAAGCTGCATGCCATGGTGGCAGGTGTGGCTGGCCCCCCTCACTGCCCACACATGCAGCACCAGAGACTGGCACGCTTCAAGGACTCCAAGGACCTCTCATAACCCACAACCCTCCACAAGCACACCCATCCACATATACCCCACCCACCATACCCACACTGCACCCTGCCAAACTCCACCACATGCACACATCCACTCCCCAGCCACCTACCTACATACACTCCCTTACCCCCTCCCCACACACAATATACAAAAGTAAGAGGTTATTTTGAGCTATTATGCAATTGCCTCTAAATATACTATGCAAACAAATCTAAATTCAGGACAAAAATATTTTTAAATAACATTAAAATGAATTATAGTAAATGTTTTATGTTTTAGGATATGATTTGCTTTGGGGTTTTTTGTTTTTTGGGGTTTTTTTCAGTTTCAAGATGATAGCACTCTCCTTCCCAAAAGGAGTATTTGCAGGTCATGGGCAGGGACTTCCAGTGGCAAAGGTCAGGGGTTTGAGGTGCATCTTCTGGTCTGAAGATGGTGACCAAGATGTGGGGCACTCATCAACCAGACAGGCTGCCCTTGCAGCCCTCTACAGCTCACCAAAACTCATTAAGTGGCCCTCCAGTGGAAATAATTTCTTGCCTTTGCTCTAGTGACAACTCGTGGGTACAGCCCCTTGTCCCACCCCTGCTCACAAACCCTCTAGTAGCAAGTCACAGCTGTGCAGGTCAGGGAGAGTCAGAGGAGGTTTTTTTAGCCTGACAGATGACTCTTCCACTAAGCTGATTAACATTTCTTCAGTTTTCACTGTGAAGTCTGACAAGGCCCAATGTCATTAAAATGATTGGGGACCTTGGGATGATCTTGTTAATCAGAGTTGATTCCGAGTTTCATACTGCTATTACTGTTTTCTTAGCCAGCTGACTATTTTTATGCCTGCTATTCCTCCATCACCACTTCTAAAATGATGGCAAGTTTCTTAAAGGAGAGTAAAACCATTTTTTATAATGCAGTTTGGTCCAATTATGTCTGTTGCATGTAGGGTCAGCAAGTGCATCCTGCCAACAATGATGATGACATATGACCATTACATGGCCATCTATAACCTACATCTGTATACCTACATAGTCTCCATGTGCAGGAGGTTTTGTGCCCAGTTCAAAGTTGCCATATATGCAGCCAGTATTTTGCACTTATTAGTGATAGTGCTTTCACTATTACCATATCCTTTTTTGGGTCCAACAAGATCAAGCACTACTTTGGTGATATTCCACCCCTTTTAGAACTCTCTTGCTCTAATACCCATGCTTATGAGATGATCTTTGTCTTTGTGAGGATTAGCTGCCTAACTATCACAGTGACCATTCTTGTCTCCTTCATTTGGATCTTTTTCACTACCCTGAGCATCTGCTGTGCTGAGGGCAGATGCAAAGACTTCTTCACTTGCTGCAGCAAGCTGATTGCCATCACTATCTTCTGTGTATGCTGGGTTGGGAGTGTAAGTCTCCAGGTAATCACCAGTGTTTTGTGGCAGATTTTGTTAATGTTGTTATATGATTCTGTAAATCTGGGAGCATACAGGGAGCTAACACCAGCACATTGCTTGACAACAGCTGTATTCAGAATGAAGACAGCATCGGGTCAGGTCCAACAAACCGAGGACCTGCCTCTGTTCCACCCATATCTCCTCCTATCTCAAGCTCTGCCTCTGTTTACTTCATTAGCATGGAATTGCCTATGCATTTCACTCGTTTATGTGTCTTTTTGCTATGAGCCTAAGACTTTGACCTCTGCTTCCTCTGGTCACTTGCTGTTTCTTGCTGACTCCTTCATCTCCTTCATCTCCAAGGTCTTACTTCTGCTTTATCTCCTGATGATAGCTGGTGGGCTGCATCTTGTTCTTCTTACACAATGAGTCATACATCCATACAACACTATGCCATTGTTAGGAAAATGCTTGCCTAAGCATCTTGCAATTTTACTTTTAATATATCATTCTGCCTTGTATTAAGCAGCTCTGCCGGCCACAGGTTAAGCCTTTTATTCAGCTGGAAAACTAGTGCTCCCCAAGATAAAAATATTGGTACCCTAACAGTGACAATGAGCTTTACTAAGTTTATTATCTACAAATAAGCCTAGACTCTAACATCCATGACAAACCGGTCCATTTGCAGGCATGTACAGGCACGAATATAACCTCAAAACCCAGTAAAAGTATTACTGGTGACAAGGCCCCTTTTTACACACTGATGAAACCAACTTCATGTTTACAGTATGCATTTACAGATTTCTTCATTTACTGAAACAATGTTATGGACATCATCCTCATTCTACTTCTCACTAATTAGTGCAAATTCCCACCAGATAGGGACCCCTGTTTGCCATGTCACTGTGATCTTTGATTTGATGTTCTGCACTGGCTTTATCAGTTCATTCTCTCCCTGTTGGCCTTGAAAGTACCTTTAAAACTAATGAGCAACTTTTCCAGCTTTTCTGTACAAGTCATATATGGTATGCCTAGTTTTGTATTCATGAACTTCAATTCATTCTGTTATTAGGGCTCCTGTTCAAGTTATATATGTATTCATCAATTGATATATTAATCTGTAGACTAGCGAGGTATACAAGGGCAGAGTGGCATTGCTGTTGTACACAGTGGTGATTTCCATGCTGAGCCCCTGGTCTACAACCTGAGGAGCAAGTATATGCCAAACTCTTGTCTAGCATGGTAGATGTACTGAATAACCTGCTCTTAGCAGGGGGCTAGATTAAATGTCCACTTGAGGTCCCCTCCCTAGTCCTGCTTTTCTATGCAGGTTTTTTTCATAATTTGTATCTCATTTTCTCTCTGAATTAATATTAGTATTTGGGTTAGTTCTTGCCACAATACCTGCTGGTTACAACTGAAGTCAGTCAGAAAAGTGTTTTTTTTTTCCTAGGAAAAATGTTTGAAATGTTTTTTCTCATGCAAATCCAAAGCAAAAGAGAAAAGAGGGAAGAAATAAACTTGGTAATTTGAGTCATTTCCAAAAGCAGGGAAATGAAGCATATCAGATGCTACAGAAAAGAATAAATGCCCCCATATATTACATTGTTGTTTTTATAAAAAATCAAGAAATAAAGGGAAGTAGACACTTTCAGGAAAAGTATTTAATTAGCTGAAATTCCAGTATCCACTGGGAAAAGAAATTAGTAGAAATATATTACCATGACTTGTTATAAAATCAGGTTTCTGAGTTGTTAACACTTTTTTTTTTCCCAGAAAGGAGAAACAGCAAAGGAGACTAATTTTTAAAAATATATAAATTAATATCCACTGAGATGTATACCCATTGTTCTCCAAAGACATAATTATCTTATGGGATATTCTGAAGAGCACAGCAAAATTATGCTTTGATCCCAAAAGATTTACAAGCAAATATAAACTTCTAGCAAGAGTTCACCTCCACACAAATCCTTCAGTTTTTCATATGGAAACTGTTTGGACGGATTAGTCATATTTCCATTCCACAGGTAAGTAAGCTCCGGTGTCCTTAGGGATGCTCACTATGCAACTATGTTGGATTGTAAAGTCTTTGCTTGTTGTTTTACCTCTCCATGCTGCAGTTTCCTCCAGTGTCGAGGATGGTACTCATCTCCTTTGTAAAGCATACTAATAATTAGGAGTACAGATGACTCTATATGAGGGCCAGTTAGAGGGCAATGCCTCCTATTTTCTATTTTTTTTCCCCTCAAACAAATATTTAGGAAAACAGATACAACTTGTACTGAATTTTTCTGCATCGCCAGTGCCAATGTGCAGAACAGCATAGTCCCCTTCTCCATCAGTTCATCAGTGGGCTTTTTTACCAGTGAACAAGGCTATACATCCTGACATAAAAATCCTTGCCATTGTGCAGCCACTGTTACACAACCTTTATCACCTTGCTGCCATCCCGAAAACGTCACCCTTGTAGTTTTGTGCTTCATCTTCTGAGTTGTAGGGGAAGGAGGCAGCACAATTCATTTAAACAATGAGCTTGCCTCTGTGGCTCTCAAGATGGTGGGTAGGTGAGCATTTAATGCAAAACCCCAGCACCTCAGAAATGTCTAGGTCATGCTCCACATGTTTCAGTTTCTTCAGTTTACTGTGGTTCCCCTAGGCAAGAAGTCAACAAGAAGAACACCAGGTCTGTCCTTAGAGATAAAAATTAGGAAGCATTACTTTATGACTCTCTTATTATTGTTGTTTTTATTTTGGAAAATATAACGGAGCAAAATGCATGTGGGAGAAAAGATAAGAGGAAATAACTCTGTTCAGATCCTAAACGGTATATGAAGTTAATCGGTAAAGCCTCAATTACACAAAAACCCATCTCTCTTCCCCACTCTCGGATGTGTCTGTTGATCTCAGTAGGTTAGCATTCCCTCAAGCTTTTCTTATTTGACTATTCAATAGTAGTGGACACAGCTATATCAGAAGTGTCCCAGTGACTTCATTTAAACTATTTTAAGAACCATTTATTACTAAGTATATGAAAATGAATGGGAATTTGGCCTAATATATGTGTGTGAACTTGTGCTGTATATGGAGTCTTTTCCAGAGAAAAAATACTGGGTGCTAAAGGTTTTTAATCTAATAGGGAAAGGCATAACAAGAACTAATAATTTAAAATTAAAGTAAAAATGTAAATATAGAAATGAAGCACATGTTTGAAAAGGATGGTATTTAACCAATGGAATGGATGATTCCGGCAGGTACAGGATTCTTCATATTGTGTTGTCTTCAAATCAAGAATGGATGTCATTCCAAAAGATCTGTTTTGGTTAAAAATAAATTACAGGGTTCATTAGAGGCATAGCTGGATAAAATGATATTGCCTGAGCTATACAGGAAGTTAGATTAGATGCTATAAAAAGTCCTTCCTTACATGAGCATCTATGAATCTATGTGCCCAGTGTGGTTTTGAGCACTATTTTTATGTCTTTAGATGCAGATGGAAGTGCAGCTCCTGGGTTTAAATCATGGTGCTTCACAGAAAGCATCGTGAGCTAAATGGAACCTCCTGACCCAACAAACCTTATCTGTTGGGGAGGGAGGTTTGTTCTGAGGTTCCCCAAGTGGTACTTGAGTGTGGCGTGGGGTGGATTGGAGCCTACCACCTACGGGAGGCTCCAATCCACCTGCCCACCCTCCAGCACCAGCTGGGAAAGCCGCAGAACAAACTCCATCCTCACCCTACACCGCCCCTCACTTCTGTAAAAATCACAGGGAGCAGTTCTGGGATGCGTAAGCAGAGCCCTGCTCACTGGGTGCAGACAGAATTTAATGAAGGCACTCTGCTTTGGAATGCCTTCATCTGAACACTCATGTAATGAACCTTTATAAACCCATATTGCTAATTGCTATCATTTGTGATATTGTCATCACAAAACCTTTAGCATCATTATTGATAGTTATGAATGAGGATCAGAGCAAGGAGAGAGTGAAAAGACAACATCTTAAAAATATGCATCAAATCTTCCAGCCACACACTCCCTGAAAGAGCCAAACAAAAAACTCCAAAAATAAAAAAAAGATCCAATTAATGGATTATAAGTATACCTCCTTTATTAGGAAAGCGAGCCTGGAATTCATTAATATAACATTTCTTCACCATTTAGTTCTCATCACTTACAGAGATAAAATATCACAGTGCATGAACCATGGAATCTGTTTTGGTATAATGGGTTGTTTCTTACTCCATGCAGGTAAAATATTTTGGAGAGATGGCTGAGAGAAACCATACTGTGATGGTAACCAAATTCATTTTCATGGGGTTGACAGACAACCCAACAGTGCAGGTCATTCTCTTTGTGCTGTTCCTATTCATTTACATCATCACACTGGTGGGAAATCTTGGGATGATTCTGCTGATCAAGATCAGCCCTAAACTTCACACTTCCATGTACTTCTTCCTCAGTAACTTGTCTTTCCTGGACATTTGTTATTCCTCTGTGGTGGCACCCAAGACACTGGCAAGCTTCTTGGAAGAGACAAAAGCCATCTCTGTCTTTGGGTGTGCAGCACAAATGTACTTTAGTATAGCCCTGGGGACCACAGAGTGTTTCCTGCTGTCTGCAATGGCCTATGACCGGTATGTGGCCATCTGTAACCCACTGCTTTACCCAGTTGTTATGTTCCCAAGAGTCTGTGTCACAATGGTGTTTGGATCGTATACACTTGGACTGTTACATTCCATGGTGCACACACATTTTACGTTCCATTTGTCCTTCTGTGGGTCTAATAAGATCAATCATTTCTATTGTGATCTCACTCCTGTCTTATCACTCTCCTGCTCTGATATTCACATCAATGAAATCCTGATATTTAACCTTGGGGGACTTATTGAATTAACCACCATTCTGACTGTCCTGGTCTCCTACACTTACATCCTCAGTACCATATTGAGAATCCGTTCTGCTGAGGGCAGCAACAAAGCCTTTTCCACCTGTGCCTCCCATCTAACTGTGGTCTCTATATTTCATGGGGACATTCTCTTCTTGAATGTATGACCCAGGTCCAGCTATTCCCTGGACACAAGCAAAGTACTGGCAGTGTTTTACTCAGTGGTGATTCCCATGCTGAACCCCCTCATCTACAGTCTGAGGAACCAGGATGTGAAGGATACCTTCAAAGACATCGTGAAGAGAAAATGGTTTATCAATATATTTGATTCTTAGCCTTTTCTTTTTTCCAGCTTTTTAAAATAAAGGAGTAATGATTTAATATTCCAAAGGCAATATATAATTGGTCTCTCTTAAGCATTGATTTATGTGGCTAGTGGGAAAGGTCCAGTCTACTTTTGACAAGCCCCTTAGAGCTTAATTCTTTCTTCTTAAATTAAGTTCACAAGACATACTGCTGTTTACAAACATCTAATTTATCTAAATACTAAAACACAGCACTTATTTATTTTGCCTGGGAAGCAGCAAAGAGGTGGCTGCTTATAGACATTAGTACAATTTTACCAAATCAGATGGCTGGACTATACAGACTGCAGCCCTCCTTCCAAGAGTAACCACTTTTGGATATTTCAAAGCAAGGTGACACGCTGCATTCAGAAGTTAGCCTTAGCAAACATTTCCTCTCAACCTCTTCTTGGGTGGAGATGATTTGTCTTACGTTTCAGCACATAAAATAATATCTCTCCCTTAAATCTCTTGTAGTGTTGCATTTCTAAATCATTGCTGCTGTGAGGCTGGCTTTCAGTGGTAAGGTGTATTTATAGAAATGGGTATTTATATTTTCTATTTAAATGTACACTCTGTCAATTAATCCTATAAACTATTGCCCTTGAGTCTATCTATTGGCAATAGAGTGCACAGGCTAATTGTGTGAAAAACATTTTTTCTTATCTTAGTTTGAATATATTGACTTACACTGTCAAAACAGTTGTATTATGATTAAGTGTATTCAGAAATTCCCTATCTACTTTCCTCAGATAATATACTACTTCTGTATGTATATCATGTTTCCTGTTTTTTTTAAAGCTCATATCTACTGCCAGCAGTCTTCCTGCACAATTGGAGAGTTCTAGAAATGTAACCTACGTGTTCACACTGAAAAAAAAAAATATTGCAATTCATTTTTGGAAATTTACTTGTATTACATGAGAAGGAAGGATTTCTTAGGATGATATGTTTTATTGGACTAACTATGTACTCTGGATAAAGTTAGACAGACTTTATAATACAAGACTTTTTATTGTAAACAATACAACTAAACAATACTTCAAATTTAAAACCTCACTTTCAATTAAAAAATAGAACATTCAATCAAATTGCATTTGGCTTTTTCTCACCTCTCTTTGCTGCTAATGGCAGCAAACTGTTCCCATTTCCTGCAGCCCTGAAGTTGGCCCCTGCCATCACCAGGGGGAGCTCTAATCTCTCCCTGGGTGCTATCCCAGGGTCTGGCAGGGAGCAGCAAGCCAGGAGACAACTATCTTCTGGCTGGGGTTAGGGCATTTCACCCTGCTCACAGGGGGCTGCCTGGTGCTCTGGTGGGGACAATCAATTTCTATCTGTGCCCTGCTCTGCTGTCAGTTGAGATTACTTATCTCTGAAGAGACAGTCATTACAATAAGAGAGGGGTCTGAAAAATTCCTCACCTCTCAAAGAATCTGTCAGAGTGCCAGTAGAAGTATAAGCCAAGGGCAAAGTTGACCAGACACGTCCTCTCCTGGTCTAGGGATTCTTATAGGAAGGCATGAAGCTGGTTTTCTGAAGTCATGGGTGGAAACAAGGGGTGGCATTGTGTTCCTTTTTATTTCTTTGGTCACTTTCACAGTCATCTAAACCCCAAAAATGATGGTGTTTGGTTAATTTGCACAAACAATTGCAGTGCATAAAGAAGACTGTGTACAGTGTGTACAGATCATGGCCTCAAACCTAGGGCTTTAGCCTGCCTGACACAGCTGCTCATTCCAGTTTTACATGTTCCCACATGAGCAGATTGGTTGAGACAGATGTTTAGAACCTTCCATCACGGCCTGGTCACCCACCCACTTCCTGCTCCTAAAGTGACTGGCCAGGGTCAGCATCAGGACCATCTCGGGGGATAGGGTTTGGGGCATCCACCCTTGGCCCCATGCTTTCAGGGGCCCAGAGGAGCTGTGAAGAGTGGCCGCCGTGCCTCCATGCTACTCCCGACTTCACAGGCAGCCAGTTGGCACTGCCCCCTCCACTGAATCTGCCACCGAATCCAGCGCCTCCAGCTGCTCGGTACCCTTTCCCTCCTCACTGCCAAATCTGCTGCCAGCTTCCTCACATCTTGGGGTGAGGCCCCACACAGGTTGATTTGCCCTGGACACCGTACCTTGCTCAGGTCATCTCTAGTCAGCTTCGTGCCTTGCTATAAGGACCCCTGGACTAGAAGAAGAAGCGTCTGGGCAACAGGGTTCAATATTAATTTGGGTGACTTTGCCCTTGGCTATTGCTTCTACTGGATCTCTGTCATGTTCTCTGGCAGGGCAGGAGTTTTCTGGACCCCTCTATGGCTTTTCATAGATCGACATCTGTGGCAGAATGCCATCTCTGTCTCTCCGCAAACTCTGCTATCAGGAGGACACCTAGTCTGACAATTTGGTTACCATGGCCACGGCAAAGGGCAGACACCTAAAGGTGGCTGCTTTAGAGCTGCAGGCGCAACCCAGGAAGAAAGAAGGCGGGTCGAAGGAAATAAAGCACCTGCTTGCAGCAGAGACAGAAAAGGCTCGAGTGCTGGAACAGCTCATGGTGAAGGAGGTTGATAAGAGCAGACAATGGGAGGAAAAATTGCAAGAGATGCAAAAAGAGATGGCTGAATGGAGGATCAAGCCTTCTGAACCCAGGATAGACCAGATGAGGGAAAAAAAGGATGTCCTACTGAAGCTAGAGATACCCAAAAGTCTCATTAGAGATGTCCAGAAAGAAGTCCACAGCCAGGTGGACCAGATAGAAGAGTTGCAAGAGGAGTTGGAGAATTGGCAACTGAGATGCAGGCAAGTTAAACAACATGTGGAAGAGCTGTGAGGTGAGCTGGTTAAAAGTCGTGTCCAAACAGAGGAAACAGGGAAGGTGATATCCAAAGAGATGGAGAAAATCAAAGTTTATATGGTGAGTCAGGAGGCGTTACAAGATCGTAAGCAGTCCCTCAAAACAGAGGTAAGAGCCAAAACTGAGGAGTGCGCAGAGTTGCGGGCTCAGTGGCAAAAGGTGAAGGGAGAAAAGGACCAACTATGGGAAGAAATACAGTCCCTGAAGACTTTTTAGAAGAGGGTGCAGCCAGGGAAACAGCATTGCAGGCAGAGATCGAGCAATAACCATTACAGGATGCTCAACAACAGAGACAGACTAACTGCAATAGGCATGCAATTGGACAAACATGCATCCGAGCTAACGCAGAATGCCAGGAGCATTTGTGAGAACTTGAAGCCTTGAAAGGGTTCTTGATAGAGACCGAAAAATGTGTAGAGACTGTGTGGCTCATACGCCTAAAGGTCCAGGAAAACCAAGAACCACCCAGAAATACTGGGCTAGGAAGCCCCAGGAATGAAAGGGCAGTAGAGTAGCAGGAAAAAAATAGAATGATAGAGGGACCTCCTGAAACAGATTGTACAACATGTGGGAAGAAAGTATCCCCACAGTCATCAAGTACCTGGAGCAAAAATAGAGTCACTGGGTAAGCCATTATGTAGAGGGAATGAACTACTTGGGAGAAAAACTAGAAAGACTTGCCAGCAGGTATGATACTGGGATATTGGCAGTGCCAAACATAGGCACAACACATGGAGGTAGATAAGGGGGATATGGCAG
>NW_005842556.1:680742-697482 GCF_000455745.1 Alligator sinensis | reverse complement strand
TTCAGGGTGAGAAGCAAGAACAGTGATCCCAGCTACCAAGGCCACACCCAAAAGGGGTAACGTCCAAAACAAAAAGGCCAAAGACCAAAGATGGCCCAGGCCCTGACATATAGTAGACCAGATACAGGTTCCAAAGGTGAGAGTGGCAGAAGCCCTAGGTAAAAGTGGGCCTAAGGGCCTGAGATGAGGAGAAGGGGCTAAAACCCCAGGGAAGCTAGGGGGAAAATAGAAGTGCACTCCAAGCTCCACCTTAAGGACAAGCTACCAAGCCCCACACAGAAGCAAAGGCCATATCAGACACAGACCACAGGCCGAGCTAAGGAAACAGAAGGTTCCTCAACACCAAAGGTAATCTGGCCAGAGGAAGAAAAAATAGGGGGGAGAAGGCCATCTGTATATGTTTGTAACCTCCCAATGGTGGACCCTGAGGAAATTAGTTGAAGCTAGAGTTGGGGGAGTAGCCTTTGTGAAGGTGTATACAGGCCTGGCAGAAGACCCACTGGCCAGGGACAGATAGAGTTTTGGGGGGAGGAATATGCCTAGAGAGCACTTAGGGTGCAGTGGGAGCTTTGGGGAAGGCTCATGGACTGGCAGGAAACCAGAGGGAGAAGGGACTCTTTCCAAAGGGCCCAAAGAAGAGGAGATCTGGGGTACTTGAGGAGAAAAGGTGAAAAGGTACCCCAAGTAATAGGAGACAGCCCTCCCAGGAGGAGGGAGGACGTTTCCCTTTCATGTTGAAGGGCTATAGAAGGGAGAAAAGACAGGCCTAAGATGCACCCTACCAAGGTTGGCTAATGTGGGGGGACTACCTGTGACGGGATAACTCCTATCAAATACCACATGGTGCGCCTTTGAGGAAAAGGTGAGTAGGAGGCTCCTGAAAACTTCCGCCTCTCGTTCCAGAGCTGCTGGGTGACTGAAGAAAGGCTGATAAGAGCCCAAAACAGATGCAGTACCCAAAAATGCAAAGACCCTCCCGGTGAGTGTGGGTTTTAACAGGGGGAGATGTGTTGCAAGGCACTATGGTGCCCTGCTCCTTTAAAGAACTGAAACTGCTAGGGGAAGAGTCCTAGAGGTGAGTTGGAAGCCCCAGCTGTGGGTTACCAGGGCAGCCAGAACAAGCTAGTGGCCCACACCTGCCAGCGGTCAGCTGACCGGAAGGGGCAGGGCCTACCCAGGGCGGAGGCCAGAAAGGCGTTCCCCTGCCAGCAGCCAAGGGGGAAAAAGCTCTCCCAGAGCAAGCAAAGGGGAGAGGCCTGACTGCAGGAGAAGCTTCTGATACTGTTGAAGAACGAAGCATTCCCTAGTACGGTTTGAATGATGTTAGAGACGGGTGGCTTGAATTTATGTTACAGCCCAGGGGCTTGTTATTTCATAGATTCATAGATGCTAGGGTCGGAAGGGACCTCAATAAATCATCGAGTCCGACCCCCTGCATAGGCAGGAAAGAGGGCTGGGTTTAGATGACCCCAGCTAGATGCCTATCTAACCTCCTCTTGAAGACCCCCAGGGTAGGGGAGAGCACCACCTCCCTTGGGAGCCCATTCCAGACCTTGGCCACTCGAACTGTGAAGAAGTTCTTCCTAATGTCCAGTCTAAATCTGCTCTCTGCTAGCTTGTGGCCATTATTTCTTGTAACCCCCGGGGGCGCCTTGGTGAATAAAACCTCACCAATTCCCTTCTGTACTCCTGTGATGAACGTATAGGCAGCCACAAGGTCGCCTCTCAACCTTCTCTTGCGGAGGCTGAGGAGTTCCAGGTTCTCTAGTCTCTCCTCATAGGGCTTGGCCTGCAAGCCCTTAACCATACGAGTGGCCCTTCTCTGGACCCTCTCCAGGTTCCCCACATCCCTCTTGAAGTGCGGCGCCCAAAATTTCACGCAGTACTCCAACTGCGGTCTGACCAGCGCCCGATAGAGGGGAAGTATCACCTCCTTGGATCTGTTCGTCATGCGTCTGCTGATGCACAAAAATGTGCCATTAGCTTTTCTGATGGCTTCATTACACTGCCGACTCATGTTCATCTTGGAATCCACTAGGACTCCAAGATCCCTTTCCGCTTCCGTTCCACCGTCATTTCCTAGGCAGTTGGTATGCTGGGCATTTTTCCTCCCTAGGTGCAGTACTTTGCATTTCTCCTTGTTGAATTGCATTCTGTTGTTTTCTGCCCATTTGTCTAACCTGTCCAGGTCTGCTTGTAGTTGTTCTCTGCCCTCCGGCGCGTCCACTTCTCCCCACAGTTTTGTGTCATCTGCAAACTTGGACAGAGTACACTTCACTCCCTTGTCCAAGGGTGACTGAAACTACCCTAAAACTGTCCAAGGGTGACTGAAACTGAATTGTGTTTTGTTTATTGTTGTATAAGACTGGTGGTTTGGTTGAGGCTATTAGGGGATGGAGGAGGCCTCATAGGGGGCCCATGGCAGTGTGGGGACCCCGGCACCAGAGAGGGCACAGCATTTGGGCTGCACAGACTCCAGGTGCCAGAGAGGGCGTGGCCCTCTGCAGGACTGCGGAAAGCCCAGGGAGGACAAGGGGGGCTGAATTACAAAAAGGCCCAGACCAAACTAAGTTGGTACCATCTGCGAGGCTTGGGGCATGGTAAAGGGCTGGTTAAAGCCACGCATAGCCCATGAGACTAGGGTGCCCTGAAACAACCGTTGTGACATCTATTTTGGAGCAGGACCCACCAGAGGTCTGGAAACCCACAGGGTCCAAGAATCAATGAAGAACGTGTCCAAGAGGACTTAAAGGCAGCCTCACTATCATTCATACCATCAAAGACGTGGTAGGTGAGAATAGAGGGTGCCCATTGGGCCAACTTGGCACGGTAAGGGGGCGTTAGGGAGATCACAGCCCTCCTTAAGGACCCCAGCCCATGACACACCCAAAGGTATAGTTCCACAGACTGTACCAAAGAGGTTTGTAGAACCTAAACCTAAGAAATTTTTGATGTTGGTGTTTGGTTTTTGTTTTGTTAATTTGTACAAAGAATTGCAGTGCATAAAGAAGACTGTGTACAGTGTCAGATCATGGTCTCCAAACCAGGGTCTTAGCCTGCATGACACAACTGCTCATTCTAGTTTCCCACATGCCTGCTTGAGCAGCCAGGTGATACAGATGTTCATAACCATCCATCAAGGCCTAGCCACCTACTCACTTCCTGGTGCTGGAGTGACTGGCCAGGGTCAGCATCAGAGCCATCCCTGAGAGGGCAGAATTAGAGCAAACACCCTGGGTCCCATGCTTTGGGTGGTCCTGTGGAGCCAGGCAGAGCAGCTGCAATGACTTTGTGCTGCCACCGACTTCACATCTGGCTGCTTGGCAACCCCCCTGCCACTGAATCCGCCCCCGAATATGGCACCTCCGGCAGCTCACTACCCTCGCCCCTCACTGGCTTCCTCTTGTCTGGGGGTGGGGCCCTGCACAGGTTGTTTTGCCCTGGACCCTGTACCCTACTCGGGTCATCTCTGGTCAGCTTTATGCCTTCCTATAACAACCCCTGGACCAGAAGTAGAAAGGTCTGGGCAACCAGGTTCAATCTGTAATATGGGTGACTTTGCCCTTGGCTACTGCTTCTACTGGATGTCTGTCATGTTCTCTGGCAGGTCAGGAGATCTGCAGACCCCTCTATGGCTTTTCATCGATCTACATCTGTGGCAAAATGCCATTTCTGTCTCTCCCCAAATTCTGCTATCAGGAGGATAATCTGACAATTTGGTTACCATGGCCACTACAAAGGGCAGACACCTCTGGTCCCATTGGATTCAGGGAACCCTGAGTTGTAACATGAGCTGGATACATTCCCGAGGGAGGGGAAAACCTGCTCCCTCTGCCTATGTGACTGGCCTAGCACACCTGGGTGGAGGCTTAAACTCCCTATTGTTTTAAGCAATGTCATCATGCCTGGGAGAAGGCTAGAGACCCTGACAGTTTACCCAGCAACCAGTGATGCATTTCAAATTGGTTGGCTGGGAGCCAACAGTTGCCGCCCTTCATTGGATCAGGTAAATGAGGTCATAAGAGCTATATAAATTAAAGACTGCCTGGGAGGTGGGGCAGCAGCCATGGTGAGAACTCTGAGAGAAGCTGGACCTGCTGAAACTCGTGCTCTCTCTCTTGAAACTCATGCTCAATGAACTGCTTGCCTCCAGCGGGAATCTCCACCTGCCTCAGAGGGAATCTCCACCTGCCTCTGGATGGTATTTGTGAGTAAGCTACTTGAGATCTAACTAGATATATAGCTTGCAGTAACACTGATGTGTGATCAAAGGCTACTATGCCACTGTTTTCTCTATGGGATTTCTCTGATATTGCTCTACCCTGTACCCTATTCCAAACCTACTCCTTGTAACCGATAAAGTTCTCCTTTGCACCTAACATGGCATACTCATTGGGAGAGGGTCTAGATTATGCCTTGGGGTCCCCTTGGTTCGGCTGTTTAAGGGAGATCACTATTTGTGCTTCAGATTGAGGGAAGCACTTCAAGTTCTTGTAGTGGGTCAGGTACTCTCGAGGACTACTAGACCTGTGTTTCCCAGAGGTCAGAGGTCCAAGATCAGTCAAGACTCTGGGTTGTGGTGCAGTTACCCCCAGGCTTGCGGGTGTGCTCCAGGAAGGGGTTCATCCAAGCGTGAGGTGCCCCCAGGGAGGCACTTGGAGCCTGGAAGGTGGTTGGGCACAGTGAGGTAGGTGGCTTAACACAGGATCCCCCCATACTGGTCTACCACAACATCTGTATAACATCTATGCTGTGTTGGGTGCTAAAAGCATTGTGCTTTGAAGTCAGAGAGTTGCAGATTCAAGCCTTCTCTGGGAAAGGGGCACTTGAACCAAGTTTTCTAGCATTCTGGGAAATTGCCCTATTCATTCAGCTGTTAGGGCTAAAATAAAGGAAGACTTCTCATTCCAAGCCATGTCCAACCAATGTGTAGCTATACTGTGCATGTTCAGTCTTCATGTGTAAGCTTACAAATGTATAGCATAAAGCTAGGGCCAATAATAGCCAGGTAGGTGGCTAGAAAGCTACCATTTTGATGTACAAAGGGAAATAAAAGTCTACCCAAAGGGCTCAGATATAGAATCAACAGCTTGTTCTACAATAACTGGAATAGATAAAGAATTGACACTGGCACAAGGACAAATCTCAATGAGAATTGGGGAATGCAATAGCCTAAGATTGTTTGCCATCCGTCTTGGCCCTGTAGATATCCTAGGTCAGTGCTGTGTCAACTCCAGTGGTTTGACCAAGTACTGTGGTTCTGTAGATTCTTCCTGCCCTGGAAGGAGTTCCCTTTTTCTGCAGATATTGTAACACTGGCAGGGTGGAGGTGGCAGCCTAGAACTCTGCTGCTAAAGTGGCATTCTAATTCCCAAGGGCTATTCTTGGGAACCAGAGGTCTCAGATAACTAAGAGGAATCCATTCATGCATTTATGCACCCAAGAGATTTTCCTAGTGATCTATGTCATCCCTCTGCTGTGGAATCTCAGGATTATCAGGACTGACTCTTTTCACACTTGCATCTTTTTTTCCTCTGGCTAATATTCTTTATTAGCTGCCCCATCACCCCGTAATAGATTAACACATTCATTTTGTAGATTGTCTATGCATTAAGACTTATAAACTAGTTTTAAGCACCCTTTAGCCATCTTAAACCTGTCCTGGAGTGGCATAACTTTATCTCTGATGCGCACTAGTCACCTTGAGTTCCATGAATGTATTGCTACTCCCCAGAGATAAGTCACCTAAGTTTTTGTCCTCCAGTGTTGCCCTGTGGGGTCAGGCCAACTCTCAGGATCTCAGTATTGCACTGTTAGACAGGACTGTGTGACACAATTGCACATATACAAACACAGAAATAAATTAGGTGTGTGTGTGCGTGTGTGCGCGCGCGCACACACGCACACACACAAACTAGCCTAGGCACATGCATAACTATCACCAATACAAACACCCCAAAAGATAGACTCGGATCACTAATTTTTATATCATGCACACAATGACACATATATATATACACACACTTACCAGTTCACACACATACAACCTACCTACACATACACACAGGTAAGTTCCTAACTTGGATGGTACAGTGTGTATGTGTGTGCTTGGGGTACCTAGGATACTTGGGAGAAGGTTTAGGTGAGGAAGGTTAAGGTGAGAGAGAAAGTGTAAGGAATGAAAGTTACCAGAACTGGGATTAGAACCAATGGACTACACAGAAGCTGGCTGAGGAACTGAGGCTTTGGGTTACTTAAGATAGACTAGGGCTGGAAACTGAGACAGACAACTGAGATATTGGGGGTAGGGGGGTGGTGAGATAAGTAGTGGCAAGGAGACAGCCAGGAAAGAAACTGAGGCAGAAACCTGGTTGCTCAGGGGAAAAGGCAACAAAGTAAGACAGTGGCAAAGAAACAGGGTTTGGAGGCAGAGAGGAGCTCAGGACAGGTGTTGGAGGTGGCAGAGAGCCAGAAGCAGGAGAGGGAGAAATGAGACAGAGATTGGAGAAGGGCTGAACCATAGTAAAGCAAAACCCAACTCAGGGGTCCAAATAACAGGTTTATTAAACAGACAACATGCTACACAGCCCCATGAAGTTATTGGTTTACACATACACAGACATACACACAATCACTCACAATGGCAGCAGGAGAAAGAGATGCAGTGGAAGGGTTGGAGTCCAGGTAGGGAAGAGAAGCAGAGTCCAAGTCCTGGTTGAAGAGGGGGCGGGGGTGATAGCTACCTATCCAGGCTGGAAGGAGTCCTTGTCCAGTAGGTGTTGTCCAGAGGTGGGGGGTCGCTGGCAGGGCCTCTGGGTGGGTAGGTGGTGTGGTATGGTGCTGGTCCAGATGGAGAGGGTGTCCCAAAGAGTCAGTCTTCACTACCCCTTTTTATGGGGCAGACTATCTCTGATCTCCTATAGGGAGGGCCTGTCCAGGCAAGGTCAGTCCTGTCCTAGAGGGCTCCAGGTGTTCTTACTGAGCATGTGCAGCCTGGCACAATGGTGGATTGCCTCATCTTTTGTTTTTTGAATGCTGATGGGTGGTTCCAAGGGTTGGGTTGTTGGTTCAGGTATTGGTGGTGTTGATGGTTCAGTCATTCAGAGGGAGCTATTTTCAGACATACTGCCATTTGTCTCTCAACCACTCATCCCCATTCATTCAGGAACCAAGTTACATAGGAGAGGTAGGTGTGAGTCATGGCTTACACAACCGGGCCTGGGAACAGGATGGAGACTTGACAAACAAAATGGAAACTTGACATGACTTATGTTACCTTACATATGTAGGCCTAAATCATATAGTACCAGTAAAACAGTAATATAGAACAGTAAAAATCAATATAAACATAATAATTATACAATTTAAAGAATGAGAAAAAACAAAACAAATACAACTTGCTACCAAAATAAAATGTTGACGCTTATCCTATGTCTTAGCTCACTTATACTTATCTATAGGGAATAGAGAGGGAAAGAAAGTCAGAAATGGTTGAGGAAGGGGAGGGAATGCAGTTTAAAAGAAAAGAAAACAAAACAAAACAAAACAAAACTGGGGGGTTTTCTACACCAGCATCCTAGGATGCTGTCCCTCCCCCCAACCCTCTTGTTCTGTTAGGACAACTCACAGCTGTAGTTCTTACTCAGGTTCCTGTTCACCAGCCCTTTAATGGCAAGTTACAGTTGTTGCAGGTCAGAGACTGTCAGAGAAGACTGTACATCAGGGCTGTGGACAGATCTTCAGATCCAGAGAAGCTTTGGATGGTTTGGTGTCTGAAGCAGCATGTCTGGATCGAAGCTCTGCCTTTGCTAGGCTTTCCAAAGCAGTTTGCAGTTTCCGAATCACTTTGGAGCCACTTTGGCGCCGCTTCGGAGATCCGGCCAAGTGTATAATAGGGAATCAATGAAATATCTATATCTTTGTTGTTTTTTTGTCTAATTTGGATGAAACTTGCAGGGGTGGTAGCAGGGTGGTAGGGGTGGTAGTTTCAAGAAAATTGGTGCAGGGGATTGGGGGAACTGAACCCCAAATTCTTGAAAGCAAAACTCCTGTCACATCTATGTGTTACAACACAGGGGCAGCAAAACTGCAGAGATGGTGGCTCCTGGTGAGGCCACAAAGCCTGCCAAGTTTCTAGAAGATTGGTGCAGGGGCTTGGGGGGAACAGTACCTGAAGCTGCGGACAAGTAAAACTCAGGACATAGGTGACACTGTGTGTTTTAAGGCGCAGCAGGGTGAAAGCTGCAGGGATGGTGGCCTCTGCTGCAGCCATGAAGCCTGCCAGCTGCCTAGGAGATGGGTGCAGGGGTTATGGCTTCCCGGGGCCAACACCCCTGGCTGCTGACAGGCAAAGCTCAGTGCCATGGCTGCTTACGCAACTGTGTCTGCCTTGTAGTGTGGGAGACACTACTGCAGGCCTGCCTGCTAAGCTACTGTGTTAGCAGTTACCAATCAGTCATGATTCACTGAGGGACCAGCTCAATACACAGTTGCTAGCTAATGTAATCAGTTATTTACCAATAATTAACACCTACAAAACCAGAGCCTAAGGAGAGGAAAGAATCAATACAGATAATCAACTGCCCCAAGACAGACAGACAGTTGCACAAGCATCCACATCATGAGTTTTGTCTGTCAGCAGCTAGGGGTGCAGGCCCCAGAACTTGCTTTGACACTTTACCCCAATGTAATCCTACTCCCCATGTCCCCATGATAATCACCTGCACTGAAGTAAGCACCAATCTGACCATCTTCATCATCTTTGTGACCATTCTGTGACCACCCAGCCAGCTGTGGGGAAATGCAAAAACTTCAACACCTGTACCTCCCACCTGACATGCATCACCACCTCCCTTCTCTGCTGGCACATCCAGATCCATTCCACCTACTTGAAGGATTTAAACAGAAGAGCCTCAGTAGTCTAAATATACATAATGGTGACCCTTTTGCTGAATCCCTTAGTCTACAGCCTGCGGGGGGGGGGAAAAAGAAAAAAGGTAAAGTATGCCTTGAAAAGCACATTGGAAACTTTGCATGCCAATAAACTGAACATATTGTTTGTCACTTAATTTTAACAATAAATTATATTTTAAAAGGGTGAGATTGGATATAGTAACTATAGCTATAATACAGCTTTGCAGTACAGTTTTTGAGAAGCTCTTAAGTTACTCAGGAGCCTAAAGTTAGACTAGAGGCTAGACTGTGAAATAGATATGTAGTCTTTCAAGAGAGCAATAAAAAATAAGGACGTGCCTTCTTCCATCACTACTCTGTGTGCTTTGCTCAAACCCTGGAGTCAAGATGCATAGGAATAAGTCAACTCTGTCTCTTTACTAGCTGTACCTAATCAAAACAAACAAACCACCCTAAACAGGGAAGACAGGCAAAATAAATTCACTTCATAAATCATGTCAATTCTACTGAGATTTCACATGGAAGGAAGAAAAAAACAAACAGGGAAAAGAAATTCTAACAATGTCAATATGTCAATGTTTCTGTATAAAATATTTTGTTTTTTCATTTCAAAATACCTTTTTTCATTTTGAATTTTTAGACTTTGTTTTATTATATATCATGATCAAGTTTTAAAATTAGAATATTTTAGCTTTTATCAAAATGAAGCATTTTGATGAATCTGAAATTATTCTGTGTTTATCTGGATTGCTTTTCATTTTCTTTTATAGGCAATTCTCATTTCAAAATTATCATCATTGAAAATTCAGAAATTTGATTTTTATTTTTAAGAAGTCTAGGGTTTGGTGACAATCACATATTAAAACCTTGAAATTCTTTGTACAAAGGACTCTTCATTTGCTGTACATCTCTGCAACTTATTCTTTTTGTCTCTGGCATAACAGGTCACCAGGGAATGGTCAGAACCTTGGTTCTAACATCATTATCTGATGCAGCTGAAGTGGGATTGAGTACATTGCAAGTTATCATTGGCAGTAAGCCATTACTTCACAGGGAAAGTGTTTGCCTTTGAGGCACTGTGCTTCCTTGACTAAACTTGAAGTGGCACAGTTGACCTACACCTAATACTAATGGCAAAGGCTTTTAGCATTTTCAGCCCTAAGAATAAAAATACTCCAGAGCTGGGGGATCTAGTAACCTAATTATATCTATGCATAAATTAACAACCAAGGCCTTTTAACTGGTCCCTCAGCACTGTTGTTAGGTTTGAGCCCTGAGGTGCAATTTAGGAGACCAGTCCTCACAGGTGAAAAGACCCAGTAGAAATATTCTAATTCAGAAGACAGAAGTTAAGGTGGGCCTTTCCTAGTCAGGAGAAAAATCTGTGTCCTGCTGCAGCAGGTAGGTTCAACAGAATTGAGGATGCATGTCAGGAAGACCAGCCTGGCTGTAGTTATCCTACTTCTCCTGTTTCCCATCCCTGCTTATGGCACACATAGATGACTCATTAACTTTCAGTGAAAAGCTTCTTTGGGGGTTGGGAAACCAGTTTCTGCACAACTTAAAAATGTATGAATTTAGTTCGTATATCAGATGATTCTTATTAGCTATAGACTAAAACAATATAGAGTCACTGGAACTTCCAAGCCACAAATGTCATGATAGAGGTTCCTTAGGTCAAGATTAGACTTTTTGGACAAAAAATGATGAAATAGGAGCTACCCCATCTGAAGACTAGCCTGATGTTTGGACCCTTTCCTCTTTTCTCTACTTGTCGGTGCCAGAATTAGGCTATGGGCTGTTTTTGAGTGGATTGTTCTCTCTGATTTTAATTAGAAATACCACCCTGGACCTAAGGAACTTCCCTGATGGAAAATGTGGTTAAAAACTGGTGTATCCTCATGAAAGGTTTGGTTTCCGTGACTCGGCATGCCCCAAACCTTTTACTAAAACAATCTTAACCAGCTCTGATTTTAAAGCCATGGCTATCAGAGATGGAGCACACTTATTAACAGTCAAATACTTTAGGCAGGAAGAGACCGTTGTGATTTTTCTAGCTGCTGATAACACAAGCTAAAGAATTCAACCCAGTCATTCCTGTGGTAAAGCTGATTTTAATTCTGCACTGCATAACTGATCGCTATTCAGCTCGATATTCTATAGTTAAAATAAACTGCTATTTTAGAAAGATTTTCGGATCTGATACAAATTCTAAATACTGACAACACTTTCTCCTGCCCCAGGGAAAGATTTTGGAAAGTACTCTACATATGTCAGTGCTCATTATATTTAGAGTTCCAAAGTAAGAATTTCAACCTTTAATTTAGGCATCTAAATATGAGTACAGCTCTTTGGAAAAAACTGTCTTATCAGGTGCAATATTTTATTTACTTGTTTCCATCCAGTTACTTTTGGTGTTCCCATTTTAAAGCTCTAGGAAACTGTATTCAACTTGCTTTAACTGGTACCTTCTTCTGCCAAGGTCTGTGTCATAACAGCCTTCCTTCTGCTCCAATAAAGTGAGTCACAAATCTCTGCACAGTCAGGTGAAACAGGTGTCAAGCAGCTGAAAGCAGAGTTGTGGTTATATTGAGCTGGATTGGGAAGGCTGAACCAATATTCAGCTCTATACCACCTATATTAGATTCCATATTCTCATAGTGTAGGTATTAACAGAAATGACAGGTGAGCGCCTGGGGGACCTAACCACTTATTTTCCCTTTTAGACTCCTACAGGACGTCAATAAATACAATGAGCCCTTGGTTGGTAATGTCTATATTTGGTTCCTGAAAACAACATTGAGTATATTTAATGATTTAACTGAGCTTTGAGCTCATCTAACTATTCATTCTCATTGCTTTGTTTGGCCAGTGTCATTGCTGGCTAATCGTTTACTTTGGGGGGCTGGGAGTTCTTTGCTTCTTGAGTGCCACAGCTGTGCTTATTTTCAAAATTAGAAGTAGGATTTTCTAACTGCTAGCCATGGAAATAAATGTTGGCTTTGAAAATTAATTCTTAGTATTTCACTCATCATCATAAAGGTTTTGTTATTGTTTGCCCCCAATGTAAACTCTGTTGCTCAAGCAGATTTACACAGATGTAAATGTCAAATAACTACAGCATAGTGAATAATTCTGCTGATGATGCACAAGAAAAAGAATCTGATGTGCTCACTTTTACATGTTTGTGTTACAGCTCTAACAGTCAGAAATAAAACAGGAAACATTTTTGTTTTCTTACCCAGAAGAGCTGATTCTGGCAGCTGGGGAAGTGAACCCATGTGTAAGAATGTGCAATTTTTACTCTCACTTTCAAACAGTACTGTACTTTAATTCTGACAAATCTGATTGGTCCTTGTTCCAGTTATCCAAACTGTTTTCCCTGCCACTGATACTTTATTGCAATGTGCTGTGTCAAAAAAAGGCAGACACTCTTCATGCTCCAAAGACCTAATACTCTGACCAAAGAGACACCCAGTTAAAAGCTCCAGCATCTAAAACATTTTGGCCTCCTAAAGAAAGATGCTCTCAAGAGAACCTAGTTTCCTGAATCCTATCATCCTTCTGTTCTCGCACACTAGGCACCTATGAATGAAAGAAATGGCAATGACCACCCACACCCAAGTGACTGAATTCATACTTTCAGGGTTAACAGATCAAGCTGAGCTGCAGGCTCCCCTCTTCATGTTGCTCCTAGCTATGTACACTATAACTGTTATAGGAAATCTCAGTATATTCTTCCTGATAACTGTGGATTCCCACCTGCACACTCCTATGTACTTTTTCCTGGCTAGCTTGTCCTTCTTGGATATTTGCTACTCTCCAGTCATCTTCCCCAAGATGCTACAGAACATCCTGTCTGAGAACAAGGCCATTTCGTACAATGGTTGTGCAGCACAAATGCTCTTCTTTGGAGCCTTAGCGACAATGAGTGTTTCCTGCTGGCAGTGATGGCATATGATTGCTATGTAGCCATCTGTAGCCCCCTGCTCTATACAACCATCATGTCCTGCCAAGTCTGTGTCCAGCTAGTGTCTGCTTCTTACCTAGCAGGCTTCATTCACTCTGCAATACACACAGGTTTCACCTTTACTTTGTTGTTCTGTGGGCCCAATGAAATCAATCATTTCTTCTGTGACATCCCTCCACTAATAAAACTTTCCTGCTCTGATACTCATGTCAATGAGATGGTTATGTTTGTAGCCACATTACTTATTTCAGGGGGCTCCAGCCTAACTATCCTTGTCTCTTACGGATACATCCTGGCCACCATTCTGAGGATTCACTCAGCTGAAGGTAGACGCAAAGCCTTCTCCACCTGCACCTCCCACCTGACTTCAGTTTCTATATTTTATGGTAGTATTCTTTGCATGCATCTACAGCCTGCTTCTGGCTACTCCCTGGAGCAAGACCATCTGGCTTCTGTGTTCTATACTCTGGTGATCCCCATGCTGAACCCCCTGATCTACAGCCTAAGAAACAAGGATGTGAAAGATGCCATAAAGAGAGTAATTAGAAACAGAATTTACTGATATGTGTATGCTTTGGAAGAGGGTTTCTCTAATTCACCAATAAGGGGAAGACAACAGTGAAGACAAACATTTGTTGATTGCCTGGTTTTAATTTATGAGAATCCATTACTCCATCTCATTAATAAGGAAAATCAATCCCAAGCTATGGAAGCAATTTATTTATGTAAAAGCCATGTCTTTCTTTAAAGCTTGTGCATGATGTTTCAAACAAGCAGAATAATTTCCCTGTATGATACTTGCATCAAAGATATCAACAGAGGGAAACTTGCATTGGTTAGCTCTGTATCATTACTCTGGATTTATACTAATGAAAGAAAAAAATCAGGCCTGTAGCTCTCACTTCTAAAATTGTAAATCAGAATGAGGTTTGTTGAAGTTAATGAAATAAAACAGAGTGGGAGGAAAACCAGGCTTCTATTTACAAAATGGAATTGCTCTTCCTATAAACATACCAATTATTTTCAGTATTTATTGTCAGCTTCAGTACAAGCTATTCGTAAAAATGCCCCTTTGTTTTTAACAAGTATTCCCTGAGGAAATAGCTAGAAATTATGTCTTCATTTGTCTAACTGCTTTCTCTTTCTCTCCCTTGGTCTCTCTAACTCATACTGTTCTGTTTCTAAATTGTATTTATTTTGGTTTAAAATATCTCTTCTCATTTCATTCATCCTGGTCCTCTCTACACTACCCTGGTATAAACTAGAAACTTCAGCATTACTGTCAAACAAACATCCTGATGTAGGATTTGTGAGATCTACTGGTAGCTGTTTGGAGAACCTGAGGCATCACACTATTGACTTTGCTGCAGCTGACATAATCTGAAAACCAGACCAAGTTATTCCAGTATCTGAAAACACTGTAGCTCTGCAGATGCCTAGGGCTTTGAAAGTCCTCCAACTAGAATGACACTTTCCAAACTACAATGAGAGAGCTTTGGAGTCTTTCACTTCACTAATATACTGTACTATTTATGGGTCAAACTTAAATCCATGTTTAGTTTAAAGCTCATGCTGTTGATTGATGGAAGCCCACCCCATCCTACTGTTTTGCTATCAAATGCGTGTCTGTGTGTTTAAATGACACTTCAGGGGCTGTACTCTTCTAATGTTTGGGTATAAGGCAGCTGCAAAAGCCCTGAGTTATACAAAGCCAGAAATGTCTGCTTGCTTAATCCACAGCAGCTTGCCTTAAAATACAAGGCATTTGGTGTGTGTGCTGCATTTAGCCAGCTTCTGTTTGAAGACGACTTCATCTGAGTCACTCCTGATTCAAACTGGTATAACTGATAAGCAGAATTTAGCCCATTGCACATAGAGCAGCAATAGATATAAACAACTCAGCAAAATAACCTAAATATGTAGCAGAACCCGCAGTATTTTTTTTTCTGTATTTATCTTAAAATGCATTCCCTCCCCTTCCCCAACCATTTCTGACCTTTTCTCTCCCTCTCTTTTCCCTATAGATAAGTATAAGTGAGCTCAGACTTAGGATAAGTTTTAAACATTTTTATTTTGGTAGCAAGTTTTTGGGTATGGATATCCACTATTTTATATTGTATTATTATTAGGTTTGTATTGATTCTTACTGTTGTATATTGTATTATCATTTTCATATTGATTTTTATTGTTTCATAGTTTCATAGTAGCTAGGGTCAGGAGGGACCTGAACAGATCATCTAGCCTGACTTCCTGCCACAGGCAGAAATGAATGCTGGGTTCACAAGACCTCAGACAGGTGATCATCCAATCTCCTCTTGAATTTGCCCAAGGTAAGGGCGAGGACCACTTCCCTGGGAAGTTGGTTCCAGATTTTGGCCACCCTAACTGTAAAATATTGCCTTCTGATCTCTAACCTAAACCTATTCTCCATCAGCTTATTACCATTGTTCCTCGTCACCCCAGGTGGTGCTGGAGAGAAAAGGGCTCTGCCTATTTGCTGTTGATCTCCCCTGATGAGCTTGTAGGTAGCCACCGGGTCCCCCTTCAGCCTCCTCTTGCTGAGGCTGAACAGGTTCAGGTCCTTCAGTCTCTCCTCGTAGGGCCTGTCCTGCTGCTCTCTCACCAAGCAGGTGGCCCTCCTCTGAACCCTCTCCAGGCTGGCCACATCCCTTTTGGATGCATGACAAGGTATGGCTGGCCTTGCTGGCTGCGGTCTGGCATTGGCGGCTCATGTTCATCTTGGAGTCAATAATGACTACAAGATCCCTTTCCGCCTCTGTGCTTTCAAGAAGGGAACTCCCTAGCCTGTATGTATGCTGTGGATTCCTTCTCCCAAGGTGCGGCACCCTGCATTTGTTTACGTTGAACCCCATCCTATTCTCGTCTGCCCACTTTTGTAGTCTGTCTAAATCTAGTTGTAGCCTCTCTCTCCCTTCAAGTGTGTCCACCTCACCCCACATCTTAGTGTCATCAGCAAACTTGGACAGCGTGCTTTCCACCCCCTCATCCAAGTCACTGATGAAGATGTTAAACGGTGTGGGCCCGAGGAGGGATGCTTAATGTTGTCCCAGCTTAATGTTTACTTCACGTTCGTCTTTCATCAGCCCAAGGGGACTGCCTTGCATAGCATGTTGTGTGATGGCTAGGGTGAGGGCACATTTATGCCCAGCATCTGTGTGGACCTTATAAAGGAACACCTTGAGATGCTGGACATCTTCAAGTCAGGTGGTCCTGACAGATTACACCCTAGAGTACTCAAGAAGCTGGCAGGTGTCATAGCTCAACCATTGGCAAAAATATTCAAAAACTCATTGCACTCAGATTCATAGATTCATACTCTTTAATGTCTTCATCAGCGACTTGGACAAGGGAGTGAAGTGTACTCTGTCCAAGTTTGCGGATGACACAAAACTGTGGGGAGAAATTTGGTCCTGACAGATTACACCCTAGAGTACTCAAGAAGCTGGCAGGTGTCATAGCTCAACCATTGGCAAAAATATTCAAAAACTCATTGCACTCAGATTCATAGATTCATACTCTTTAATGTCTTCATCAGCGACTTGGACAAGGGAGTGAAGTGTACTCTGTCCAAGTTTGCGGATGACACAAAACTGTGGGGAGAAATTGACACGCCGGAGGGCAGGAAACAGCTGCAAGCAGACCTGGACAGGTTGGACAAGTGGGCAGAAAACAACAGAATGCAATTCAACAAGGAGAAATGCAGTGTGCTGCACCTAGGGAGGAAAAATGTCTGGCACACCTACAGCCTAGGGAATGACCTGCTGGGTGGCACGGAAGTGGAAAGGGACCTTGGAGTCCTAGTGGACTCCAAGATGAACATGAGTCGGCAGTGTGAC
>NW_005842556.1:664040-680429 GCF_000455745.1 Alligator sinensis | reverse complement strand
CAGTTCGAGTGGCCAAGGTCTGGAACGGGCTCCCAAGGGAGGTGGTGCTCTCCCCTGCCCTGGGGGTCTTCAAGGGGAGGTTGGATATGCATCTAGCTGGGGTCATCTAGCCCCAGCTCTCTTTCCTGCCTATGCAGGGGGTCGGACTCGATGATCTATTGAGGTCCCTTCCGACCCTAACATCTATGAATCTGGTATCCCATGATCACCTCATGGAAAAATTGGCCTCGGCTACACAACCAATCTGATGGTTGGGAAATTAGCTCTGAGGTTGGACCCAGAGAGTCATAGTAGATGGAAGTGAATCACTGTGGTGCTCCATGACCAGTGGTGTCCCTCAAGGCTCTGTCCTTGGACCAGATCTGTTTAACATCTTTATCACTGATGTAGACATTGGTGTCAGAAATGCACTGGCCAAGTTTGCCGATGACACTAAACTTTGGGGCATAGCGTCCACACCTGAGGATAAGCTAGTGATCCAGGCTGACTTGGATAAGCTTAGTAAGTGGGCAGATATAAACCTGATGATGTTCAATACTGAAAAATGCAAAGTACTCCACCTTGGGGAAAAAAACCCTCTGCTGCACGCTTATAGATTTGGCAGTACTATGCTTGCTAGCATCACGGCTGAAAGAGACTTGGGGGTCATGACTGACCGCAAGATGAACATGAGCCACCAATGTGATGTCACAACTGGTAAAGAAAATAAAACTCTGGTTTGCATCCATAGGTGCTTCTCAAGTAACTCTTAGGATGTCATCCTCCCACTGTACTCAGCCTTGGTGAGGCTGCAGCTGAACTACTACATCCAGTTCTGGGCTCCACAATTAAAGAGGGATATCGAGAAGCTTGAAAGAGTCCAGAGGAGAGCCATGCACATGATCAGAGGGCAAGAAAATATGTTTTAAGTTGAGAGGCTGAGAGCCATGCGACTCTTCAGCCTGGAAAAGAGCAGGCTCAGGGGTGATCTGGTGGCTACCTATAAGTACATAAGGGGTGTGCATCAGGATCTGGGGGAACATCTTTTCACTAGAGTGCCCCAAGGGATAACAGGGACCAATGGTCACTAACTCCTCCATGACTATGTTAAGCTGAACATGAGGAAAAACTTCTTTACTGTCTAAGCCCCCAAGGCCTGGAATAGACTCCCTCCAGAAGTGGTGCAAGCACCTACTCTGGACTCATTCAAGAAATGTTTGGATGCTTAATTTGCTGGGATCCTTTGACCCTAGCTGACTTCCTGCCCCTGGGGCAGGGGGCTGGACTTGATGGGCTCTTGAGGGCCCTTCCAGCCCTCTTGAGGTCCCTTCCAGCCCTAATGTCTATGAAATCTATGAAATAAAAATTGTACAACAGAGGTTTTCTGTGGAAACATCTTTCATTTGTCACCTGGCTATGACTATTTCCTTTCTGTTATTCCTATATCATGCACTGATTTTACAAAGTACTTCACATGGAGAGGATGAGAAGGATCTAACATTACATAGGTACTGGTAAACTGTTATTCTGAAAACTGTATGACAAATATAACATTGCTTTCAGGTAAAGCAGGATGAGTTCTGAGTAAATTAGTGTGTTTCTGTGGGCTTATGGAAAAGAAACCCACTCATTGCATTTGAAAATAAAAATGATGCTAAGAAGGCAATTCACTATGTTTCATACATTTCTCATGAATCAACTTAACTTTTAACTAGTTACTCTCTTTTTAACTTACCTTTTAACTAGCTGAAAGTAGAAATACTTAACTTGTAATGCATGTTAATTTTAAAGGTTGTTAACTTTAACTAATTACATTTTTCATAAATTGGACCCATGACTGGGAAAACGTGAAGCTCCTGAGGGAAGGGTGGGAAAGGAGCAGGCAAGCTATGTCCACTGCCAGTGAAGCAGGCAAACAGTGGCATGATGATCCCCCACCTGCCCAAAGCCCTCTTTGCAAGTCTGTCCCCAGAATGTGGTCAACAGACCCATATCCCAGGCTCTGGGTGACCAGCGGCTGCTACAGGCCACCCCTGTGGCCCAGCCCTCTCCCAGGCTGTTGTGGCTGAGAAGCCAGGAAGTGATGGGCCTGGTGCAGGGATGCAGGGGCAAGGGGAGTTGGTGAGTTGCCCTGCCCTGCCCTTTGAAAACACAGGACCCTAGTCCACTAATTGCTTGAGAGATGTTTGTCTTTTAACACTGGGCAGACCAGTCACCCTCTCCTCTCTCCTTTTTCTGGAGAGTAGCCAAGGAAACACAACACCATGCACGTAAGTCCTGGCCACATGCCAGGAAATGATGGACCTGAGCTGCCTCGACTGGCTCCCAGGGTCTGGGTTCCACTGGACCACGCTGCACGGCACTGCCAACTCCGTGTTCCCAGCCTCACACTGGAGGTGACAGACTTGAGCTGCCTCATGCAGTTCCCAGGATTTGAGGCTCCGTGCACTGCTGTGTGTACCAAGGATCTGGCCCCACATTGGGGGTTGCAGACCTGAGCTGCCTTGTGAGGCTCCCAGGGTCTTGGGCTGTTTGTGCTGCTGCTTGCACCAAGTGTATGGAGAATTGAGCTGCTTCACACAGCTCTCAGGGTCTCAACCCATGCGCCACACTACACACAGACTGGGACTGAACTGTCCACTGCTTCTGTCCAGCAAGAGGCGTCTTCAGGACAACAGCATCTGCCCGCTGAGCTGCTCTTCCCAGCTTTTCTTAGCCCTGCTCTTTTCTCCATTCCTCAATGCGTCTGCTGTGTGCTGGACACACTACTTCTTTCATACTCTCCAGAGGCTCTGTCCCCGAGTGCTGTTGGACCTGCAAGGGGCACGCTTCATCCAGGACTAGAGCTCTTTACCCCCCGCCCCTCTCGGGCAGGGGCGAGGCCGGCCCCTCTTATCAATTACCTGATTGGCAGACGTGCTCCACCAATCACAACGAAGCTCCTCCGAGCCCATGTGTGCTGGGCTGTATCGGTAAGTCCACCACATGAATATTAATGAGAAGCAATACACCCTGATGCAATTTGTGCCTGAGTTGATTGCTCCTGGGCATAGCATTTACACGTGTCCAGAACCACAGCATGTTGAGCTGAAATGGTTCAGCCCCAGCTCACAGCAGGCCTGGGGCATCATTCTGCCAGTCCAGGGCTGTTTCAGCGCAGGCCTACATGCTATGGAGGGTGTGGATGGGGGATGAGGGTGCTACTGCAGGGCTGCCTGGCAGGCAGCCCCTCACTGTAGTACCTTCATGCCCCAGCCAGCCCCAGTCACCATCTACACATGCATTGTGGTGGACAAAATAACACTGCCATAGAATGGTACTTGTGTACTATCTTATGGTGGAGTTAATTAATTTACTTTGGCCCAATAGCACTGCTTATATAGATGATGACACTTTACTGTGAAGCTAATTAGGCAACTGGTAATTAGTATAGATGTACCCACTCTATCCAGTTTCTAGTCCCCCACTACAGAAAGGATGTGGAAAAATTGGGGAGAGTCCAATGGAGGGCAACAAAAATGTTAAGGGGGCTGGGGCATATGTAGTATGAGGAAAGGCTTAGGGAAACATGTTTATTTAGTCTGGAGAAGAAAATAGTGAGGTGAGGATTTAATACTAGTCTTTAATTACCGGAAGGGTAGTTCAAAAGAGGATGGAGCTGGACTGTTCTCAGTTGTGGCAGATGACAGAGCAAGGAGCAATGGTCTTAAGTTGCAGCAAGGGAAGTTTACGTTAGATATTCGGAAAAAAAAAAAACTCTCTCACTAGGAGGATAGTAAAACACTTGAACAGGTTACCTAGGGAGGTTGTGGAATCTCCATCCTTGGCTGGGACGATCTAGATAGAGATGCTTCTGCTTTGAGTAGGGGGTTGCCCTAGATGATGTCCTGAGGTCCCTTCCAACCCTAATTTTCTATGATGCTATGATAATCACTTGCAGGCTGTGACATCTAACTCCAGCCTTGCCTCCAGTGAATCTGACAAGATTCCCATCCTTCCTCTGCTTGGACTGTACCGTATCCACAGTTTTGGGTAGTTTCTTTGTAGATGTGAGTTCAAATTCCACAGGAAGAAATGGGGATTGAATTCTTATTTCTCTTGTGTTGGGTGGGCAACTTAATCTTTTTAAGGTTCTGCATAAAAGAGCACCATTATTCACAAACATTAATTTGGAAGTCAAAATATAATATTTTTTTATTTTTTCCCAACTGAACATATTTGACAAAAAGTCCTTCATTTGTTATCAGCTCCATGTAAATTGAACCCATGCATTTTCTTTGAAAATGTGGATGTATGATATTTGTCATGGGAACAGAACCAGAACCAAGGTAATCCTCCTCCATACTGTAGATCCTTTAGAAAAGAGTACACCTTTAAACATAAGTCTTTAGGGAAACTGTATTGGTTGCATATCAGATTATTAATGTTGCCAACTATAATCATAGTTTCTTAATGTGTTTCTGTTAAGACTGTGGAAAAACTTACATGCACTGGTTAAAGCCAAGATTGTATAGTGCAGTGAATCCTGATTGCTAGACAGCACAGAGCAGCCAAGTCATTTGAGTGGTTTGTCCAAGTTTCTTCAATGAAGACAAAGGAAACATTTTCCACAATTTGTCCAAAGCACCCTTCACCTCCTTGTATCTCAGGCTGTAGATCAGCGGGTTCAGCATGGGGGTAACCACAGTGTAAAAAGCAGAAGCCACGTTGTCTTGTCCATTATGACTGGAACTTGGTTGCAGGTACACAAAGAAACCGGCCCCATAGAACAAGGAAACAACAGTCAAATGGGATCCACATGTATTAAAGGCTTTGGACCTGTTCCGTGCAGAGCTCATCCTCAGGATGGTGGCCAGGATGTAAATGTAGGAGATCAAAATAACTGATACAGTGCCTGTCCCATTTACACTAATAAAGGCAAGGACCACCATCTTATTGTTATCACTACAAGAACAGGAGAGCTTCAGCAGTGGGTTAATATCACAGTAAAAATGATTGATTATGTTGGACCCACAGAGGGAACCTCCAAGAAAACAACCCGTGTATATCAGTGCACCAAGAAAGCCAATGAGATAGCAAGCTATTACCATCTGAATACAGATTCTGTTAGACATGATTATCACATAAAGAAGTGGGTTACAGATAGCTACGTAACAGTCATAGGCCATGACAGCCAGAAGGTAACACTCAACAAGCACAAAACCAACAAAAATGTAGCACTGTACTATACATCCAGCAAAGGAAATGGCTTTGCTGTCTGAGAGCAAAGCCACCAACATGTTGGGAGTGATGGTTGTGGAGTAACAAGCATCAACAAATGAGAAGTGGCTGAGGAAGTAGTACATGGGTGTATGCAGCTGAGGACTGACTCTGACCAAGGCCATGATTCCAAGGTTCCCCACCATGGTGGTAAGGTATATCAGAAGAAACACCACAAAGAGGACAGCCTGCATGCCTGCACTTTCTGTTAGTCCCAAGAGAATGAACTCTTGGAACGTGGTGTTACCTCCTGTGACCATTTCTTCCCTGGGCAATGGCTGTTGAGAGAAGAAAGCAGACATCAGCTAAAATGGAGAAAGAGTTGGGTTTTTGCTTCTTCCAGAATTTAACTTTCATCATTATTGTAATCATAACAGTTACTATAGGATATATTGCATTTATTTTCTATTTGGGGAGAAAAATGAAATCTTTCTACTTGTTAAGAATTGTGGGGGGTGAGGTGTGTGTGTGTGTGTGTATATATATATATATATATATATATAATTCCTTCTCAGGAGTTAGTTTTCTGATCTTAAACCAGTCCAATATGTTTTTAAAGAACCCAGTAAAAATCCCCCCTCATCTCCAGCGTATCTCCACACAAGAAGTGGTATAGCAAATAGAAGTGTATTTTCTTGTAAATATGAGTTCATATTTTAGGGCGAAACCACATTCCATTTCAACGTATCTCAATGACACATGCTCTGGCATATAACCATGGCTTTATATATATATATATGGACACAATTTGGAATATTATTTCAGCTGTGGCAAAGTGGAATCCTGTCTCGGCATCTTTAGAAACTTAAATGAAAGTTAGCTTCCCCTCCCCCAACTTTTAGCCCAGCAATCCAATGCTGAGAGGCCTGCTTGAGAAAATAGAATATACCCTTTCTAGCCCCTTGTAACCTAGGGTGAAGGTGAGGGCCGAGGGAGCAGGGGGTGGGGGTGAAGAGTTTAAAGCTGAATTTCTTGCTTCTAAGCAAAGTGCTCTAATGGCTTCACCAGAGGCATAGCTAGGAATTTGGACATTGAGCAGAAGGCGGTAGTGGGGGGCTGGCAATGCCCAGTGCGGTGGTGCCTCATTTCCCAGCACAAGGTCCACTGCTTCTGCTGGGAAGTAGCTCCGTGCTTGCTCGCTCCTAGTTACAGTACTGAACTAGACAATAGAGTAAGCACTCTCCATGTCCCTGTGCATCCCTCCAGGCTCTGAAGCTGAACTACTGGGCAATTCAAGCAGGGAGCTATGTGGGCCAAGAGGAAGAGAACAAGTCATATCATCTAACAACTATGATAAGTGTACCTGTCTTCAAAGAAATACAGTTAACATGGTAAAGACCAAAACAAACAAAGAAATAACTCTGATTTTATGCCGTATTTTAGATTGATTTCTTGAATAAAAGAAAAGCTTGAACATATAAAGTGCTCTTTAGTGTGACGATGCAGTAGTTCCAAGTTTGAAAAATAAATTCAGCTCTCATTCAAAACTTTGTTGTTTTAAGATTGTCCTGACTTGGGTTTAATGTATTACAAGCTAGAGTCACTCATCCTTAAGGCTTGAGTGAAGACACTAGTCTTTTGGTAAGGTAGGTCCTAAGGTATAGATGACAGAGTGCCAAGGGACTGATGCACAGAATGAAGTTTATTCAGAACTGGAGTCCTGTCTAAACTCTATTTTGATATCCCATACTTTACCCTGAATTAGTAAGATGCAGAAAATCTGAACTTCTATGTTTATTAGGACTTTTTAATGCAAAGTTCAATGCATAATTAAACACTAATAACACCTATGAATACTATAGTGAATACAACATACAAAACAAACCCATATTAATCAGTTATTCTGGTTTAAAACCAGTAGCTACTTGGCCTAAATTATGACCTGGAGATTAAGGAAAGGAAAGGAAAGTATTTGTCTCAGGATCATGATCTTTCCTTTTCTGGATTAATTATTTGGTGAAAAGTAAAACTTTTATTAAGAAACCCAAACATTTTATAGCATTATTAAATTTTCCCACTGCTGAATGGATTTTTTTTACATTATCCTTTTTCAAGCAGACACTTCAGAGATTAGGATCAGCCTGTGCAGAATCCTGAGATTCAATGCCAAGTGCTTCTGGCTTTGTGGAAAAAAATAGTGGAACTGTGTAAGATGCATCACTTTGGACACTTTAGTCCTCATTTCCTTCTTATGATGCTTCAGCAGCTTAAAAATCAATCACGGCAATGAATTATGTGAGAGAAGAATCAGACACTTGGTTGTAACTTGAGCCTCCCTATGTCCATCTAGTCCCTCTTAGACCTATTACCTCTAGCTTACAAATGTACTAGAAGATATATATATATATTACATATCACGAAATGTTTTTAGTTTCCCTTGTGTCAGTAATTTAATTTTCTATCTCATTCTCACCCTTACAAATGCATGCACACATATATACAAACAGGTCTTACCTTGGTGGAACTTAACTGTCCAGCAAACAAAATCAAATGTGGGGAGTTATGAATCAAAGACCCCTTCAAACAGGTTTTAATCAGGACAGAGTTGTATAACCTTGTGCTTGGCATTAAGTTACACTTATTCAGGCTGCATCACTCAGTGGCAGATACAAGTGCAATTTAAGGACTGAAACCTGCTCACAAACATAACCTCTGGGTTTGGCACTGTTTCTGAATAGACAAAAGAGTCCATTTGCTCGCTCTTCGATTTCTGTCTCAGAGGTTGCAAACAAGTGGCCCACCCATCTGGTGCTGAGAATACTGAATTTCCCCTTTGAATCTGATGTTTGTACTCTGGATGATGCAAGTATTTCTAGAGATAGTCTAAGACTCTGGGAGCATCACACCAGGGGTGTTTTATTCCCTGTTCATTTATGGGAGCCAAGGGAATTATATGCATGAAGACACTAAGGAAGCCACTATGAAACTGCAAGTATCTGAATGGCATCAGCTGGAAGAAACACCACCAAAGATGAAGATGAAGGGACTGGCACTGAAAGAGAAGTGTCCTCCTCCAAAGCATGCTAAACTGTACAGCTCCAACATAAGAGAATGTAGAAGAATTGTGGGTTAGGGTACATGGAGGACAAGGGGACAGAGATTTGGTGGTAGGGGTCTGTTACAGACTCCCACACCAAGGAGAAGAACTAGATTTGGAAGTCCTGAGGCAGCTCTCAGAGACCATAAAGGCTAGGGAGGCAGTAGTCATGGGGGACCTAAACTACCCGGACATCTGCTGGGAGATGCAGACAGCAAATTCCCACCATTCCCACAGGTTCCTATCTTGTGTACAGGACCTCCACCTGACGCAGGAGGTACATGGTCCCACTAGGGGGAATGCCTTACTAGACCTGGTATTGGCAACAGGGGATGACATGGTAGCATACCTACAGATCAGCGGTCACCTGGTGGACAGTGACCACCAAATAATAGAATTCGTCATAAGGCATAGAGTGGGTAAGGTAACTAGTAGGGTGGAAGTGCTAGACTTTAAGAAGGCTGACTTCAGCAAACTCAGGCATTTAGTCTATGACGCACTGCAGAGTAAGAGCTTTAGCGAGATGGGAGCCCAGGAAGGGTGGCTGTGCTTTAAGGAAATGATCCTTTGGGCACAGAAGGAGACGATCCCAATGTGGAGGAAAGTGGGGAAAGGGGCCAAGAAGCTTCCCTGGCTGACCAGAGAAATCCAGAGCAGCCTAAGGGCAAAAAAGTGGGGCATATAAGCAGTGGAAACAGGGAGAGATTACTAAAGAGGAGTATACCTCCTCAGCTCGCAGTTGTAGGGAGGCAGTTAGAAAGGCCAAAGCTATCACAAAGATGAGGATGGCATCTGAAGTTAAGAATAACAAAAATTTGTTTTTCAGATATATAGGGAGAAAAAGAAAGGCCCAGGATGGAATACAACCGCTACTGAATGGACAAAAGCAATTGGTGACAGACAGGGGGGACAAGGCATAACTCCTCAATAAGTTCTTTGCCTCAGTGTTCCTAAACAAGGGGCAAGACAAGTCTCACAATGGGATTGTAGAGAGACAACAGCAGGGTGCCACACTACCAAGCATTAGTCACTTGGAGGAACTGGATGCGTTTAAGTTGGCAGGCCCGGATGAGCTCCATCCGAGGGTACTGAAGGCACTGGCTAACGTCATTGCACAGCCACTGGCAAGAATATTTGAGCACTCGTGGCGCACGGGCCAGGTCCTGGAGGACTGGAAAAGGGCCAATGTGGTCCCTATTTTCAAGAAGGGGAGGAAGGAGGATCCAGGCAACTATAGGCCAGTCAGTCTCACCTCCATCCTTGGCAAAGTCTTTGAAAAGATTATTAAGGCTCATATATGCGAGTCCAGCAGGAAAAAAATATGCCGAGGGGAAACCAGCACGGGTTTGTAGCAGGTAGATCATGCCTGACTAATCTAGTCTCTTTTTACAACCAGGTTACAAAACAACTGGACGCAGGAGTAGGTGTTGACATCATCTACACTGGACTTCAGGAAGGGCTTCGATATGGTATCCCACACCATACTGGTGAACAAGTTAAGAGGTTGTGACTTGAATGATTACACAGTCTGGTGGGTGGCAAATTGGCTGGACGGTCAAACCCAGAGAGTGGTGCTGGATGTGTCGGTATCCACCTGGAAGGACATGGGCAGTGGGGGCCCGCAGGGCTCGGTCCTTGGACTGATGCTCTTCAATATGTTCATCAGTGACTTGGACGAGGGAGTGAAGTGTACTCTGTCCAAGTCTGCAGATGATACAAAACTGTGGGGAGAGATGGACACACTGGAGGTCAGGGAACAACTACAGGGAGACCTGGACAGGTTGGACAAATGGCCAGAAAACAATAGAATGCAGTTTAAGAAGGAGAAATGCAAAGTGCTGCACCTAGGGAGGAAAAATGTCCAGCACACCTACTGCCTAGGAAATGACCTGCTTGGTGGCACGGAAGCAGAAAGGGATTTTGGAGTCCTAGTGGACTCCAAGATGAATATGAGTCGTCAGTGTGATGAAGTTATCAGAAACTCTAACTGCAATTTATCATGCATCAGCAGATGCATGACAAATAGAACCAAGGAGGTGATACTTCCCCCCTATCGGGCACTGGTCAGACCGCAGTTGGAATACTACGTCCAGTTTTGGGCACCACACTTCAAGAGGGATGTGGATAACCTGGAGAGGGTCCAGAGAACGGCCACTCCTATGGTTAAGGGCTTGCAGGCCAAGCCCTATGAAGAGAGACTAGGGCACCTGGACCTCTTTAGCCTCCGCAAGAGAAGGTTGAGAGGCGACCTTGTGGCTGCCTATAAGTTCATCATGGGGGCACAGAAGGGAATTGGTGAGGCTCTACTCACCAAGGCACCCCTGGGGCTCACAAGAAATAATGGCCATAAGCTCGCAGAGAGCCGATCTAGACTGGACATTAGGAAGAACTTCTTCACAGTTAGAGTGGCCAAAATCTAGAATGGGCTCCCAAGGGAGGTGGTGCCCTGCCCTACCCTGGGGGTCTTCAAGAGGAGGTTAGAATGGCATCTGGCTGGGGTCATCTGAATCCAGCCCTCTTTCCTCCTTATGCAGGGCATCGGACTCGAAGATGTATTGAGGTCCCTTCTGACCCTAACATTTATGAATCTATGAATCTATGAACATGTGCAAAGTATAAGGGATGGTTTCCATTCTGGTCTTACATAACTGACTTGACTCCTGCAAAGTTCTACTTTAGTGACACCTTTGTTAGAAGGATCAGATCATGCTCCAGGCCAGAAAGGTGCACATGTACTCAGGCCAAGCGTATCATGAAAGTCACAGAGATACATTATGGGTTTGAAGGACCTTGGGAGCTCTTTCTTCTTTCACTCATCAGTGATATAACAAGGGACAAATTAAGGCCAAATGATGCACCCCCTCCTTTTCTGTGACAGATCCTAGAATCCCCTCCTTAAGTGTAGGCTGTGGTTGTTTAAAGTATAAGTGAACATGGGGGATCCCAGCTTGGTAAGTTATTTTCTTCACTCTTTGTAGATTTGTGGGCTTATGATTCTCTTTGCCTACATGACAGGTCTGGCTGGGCATCTGCACAGGGAAATAGGACTGTTAGGCATGCATAAGGTTGGCTAAGTCCTGGAATTGTTGGTTAGCCAGAATTCTGCCTTGCAGGCTTTAGACCCTAATCTTCTGGAAAGGTGTGTCCTGAGGCACAGAGCATATGGGGCACATGCTTTCCTCATACTTGTCCTTAAGGTAAAAGAGGAATGGAATGAAGCTTATGACTAACTAGGGTCCTACCTAAGCTCTATTTTGATATACTTTACCCTAAGTTAACAGAATGAAATACTGTGAACTTCCTTGTTTTAGGAGACTTTTAAAATGTAAAATTTAAAGGCCTTGTTACTATTTCCCCAGAGAATAGGGAGCCTGAGTTTTAGTACTCCCTACAAACCTTAGAAATTGAAGATTAGAAATTGTACCTTGTATGTCCTAGCCATGTGTTTCAGCCAATGAACCAGGTGGCAGGCATTGCTTAGGTGACTTTCCACTCATTTTCTTGAGGATGGCCAATTGGGGAACAAAGATGGGGAGATATCTGGGAGCAAGAGGAAGTGTATAAACCAGAGGTGGGCAAAATATGGTCCATGGGTCATTTTTGGCCCAGGGAGGGACCTTCTCCAGCCCACTGTAGGTCCCTTGATCCTGCCTGGCTCAGATGCCATCCAGCCGCTGGGCGCATCCTGCCCCTCACTAGGGCTGTGAGAAGCTTCAGGTGCCAATTTGATTCAGAGGAAATTTGACCTGATTTGGCAGCCAAATCTCTGGATCTGAATCAAATTGGGAGACCCGTTAAAAGGTCAGAATCAAATCTGAAGCCTCTTAAATCAATTAGGAAAGGATTCAGAGAGATTTGGAGATTCGAATCAGCCAGAGAGAGGCAGACACAACTGGGTGGCTGCAGTTTCTTCTGCGGCTCCTCCAGATGTGCTTGCCTCTCCCCAGTTGCGGGGAGCCATGGGAGAAGCCTCTATCACTGAATCAAATCACAGTTCTCTGAGTCAGCTGAATCTGAATCGAATACTTCCCTATTCTCATAGGCCTACCCTGCACCCCCCGGGCACACAGTGGGGCTGCGGTGGCTCCATAGCTGGACTACCTTCCTAGGCAGCCCAAGCAGTGGCAGCTCCTTCTGGTTGCTGTCACCACTGGCCCCAGTCCCATGGTACTGGCAGGGACTTGCACATACACCTCAGCCCCAGGCTACCCTGCACCCACTTTGAACTTGGCCCAGCAAAGCAGACCAGCTCCAGACTAGCTGGACCAGTGCACAGCCTCAACCTGGCCCATCCCATGCCTGCTCCGGACTCACCTGCCCATGCTCAGCAGTGGTGGCAGCCAGGCAGAAGCTGCTGATTGGCAAGGGGGAAAAGTGTCCCCCACCTCACCGCTGCCAGGCATTTCTTGCTGCAGCCACCCAGGTCCCACACTCGGGCTGCCCTGCCAGTCTTTTGCGTTGCCACTGCTGCACTGCTGGGTGTCCTGGAGTTGGCGGCAGCAGTGGTGGAGAGGGGCTCCAGACAGGTGCAGCAAGAAGACCCCGGAGAATGGGGCAGGCACTGTACCCCTATGTTGAAGAGCAGCTTCTGCCTGGCCGCCGCTGCTTCTGCTCAGTGTGGGAAGGTGAGTCTGGAGCAGGCGTGGGGTAGGGTGGGGTGGGGCTGCATGCATGGGTTCCAGCTGGTTAAGAGCTGGTCCTCTCCACCAGGCCAAGTCTGGAGAGGGCGTGGGGCAAGCTGGGGTCAGGGCTGTGCATGTGGGTCCCTGCAATTACCACAGGGCTGGGGCCAGTGGCAGCAGAAGCCAGAAGGAGCTTCTGCTACATGGGCTGCCTAGAAAGTCAGGGCAGGCTGAGACCAGGGTTGAGGGGGTGTGCTGTTGGCGGTAGTGTGTGGACTCTGGGCTGCTGAGGGGGAATAGAGGGGTGTGGTGACCGGCCTGCAGTAGCTCCCCAGAACTGCTTATGTAGCCTATGGGCTCAAATAAGTGTCTGCCCCTGATATAAGCTATTGTGTCTCAGATGTGCGTCTGACTGGATTCTACTCACCTCTGTCTCCATATAAAAACCACAGCATACAGAAAGAAGGACTAAAGATTTATTCAGTGATGACATCTCAGAGATTTATTTTCTACAAGACACAGCTCTCTCTCTCCTATAAGCCCATTCTTGCATGTGACAACATATTAGCAAAAACTATGCCCTCCCCCACCACACACCATACAAAGTTCGAAGGTTCCCAGCTCCACTTTTTTACAGATCAGCCTACGTTACTAAGCAAAAACCTGGTGACTAAAGCAAACTACATATTACAGTCCCTTGGTATCTCAGGGTGCACTGCACCTCCCATGCATCCTGATCCGTATGTTTGTTTTCTTTCTTTCTCATCCAAGTATTGTATCATTCTGTGCTTTATTTACCTGCCTCCCCTTCTTGGCAGTACTGCACATCTTGCATCATTTTGTTTTCTTGTTCCAGTCTTGTGCATGTGTATTCCAGATTAAGTTTGTGTCAGCTATTTGCTGAGGTGGATCCAGGTGGTGGGTGTGTGCAGGGAAGGAACTGGTGCATTCGCACCCCACTTTGACTCCTGCTGCACCCAACATTTAAAATCAGCTCCCGGGAAGTGGCAGAAACATTTCTAGGCATGTAGCAGTAAGAGAGTTGTTTGACATCATAGGTCATTAAAATCTGCCTCATCCCTTCTAAACTCTTCAGTCCACAAGTGTTAATGACTCTCTCTTCTTCTGAATGGTCTTGATGTTACACAAATCAAGTTATTATTTCCTCTGGAATTCTGCTGTTTCTTAGCTGCTCCTGGTAATGTACCACTGTTTCAAAGTCCTGCAAACTGGTTTAAACTCATTTCAGTAAAGTTAGTGTTGTCTTTGCATTGATCTTAAACTGAATAATATACCTCTAGGCCCTTAACATGTTAGCAAATATTCTAGTTTATTTTTACCTGGGAAAAAATGTATTGTATGTGTGTTTTTGTATGCGATGGTGCACATCACCATGTGCAACCTCCTTTTCAAAATCCTAGAACTGCCCATATCAGTTTATATGTCAGTCACTGCTCAAGTGAGGACTTCTCTGGTCAGTACCTTAGTGTAACCTCTGTGTGAGTAGTATATGGAAAAGCTTCAGTGGGAGAGAGAGAAAACAAACTCATAAAAAGCCATTGCTTTATCACTGGCATAGTGTTTTGGTAGGTGGGAGAACTTTGTCCAAACTTTTTGTATGGTCCATGTTTCAAAAATCAGTTAACGGCACATCTGAAGTCAAGCATCTGGTTAAGAATGCTTCTACTACTTCCAGTCAAGTTGAAAGAACTAGAAGAACAGCCTTTTACAAGCTTTTTTTCTTGCTAAAGCCTGGGATCACATCCAACTCTGAAGCAACCATCTGTGTGACTTCTCATTTGAGACTGAGCTCCGAGTTCAGTTCCTCATTCTGCCAAATGACTGTGTATGCCACCTTGGCCCAGTAATTAAGGGACAGATTCCAGTGCCCTTACCCTGGAAAGGTAGCATTCCATTGTGGGGAAGGTCCTGTGGATAGAGAGTGCTTCTTTTTTGTATGGTGTCAGATATGAACTTCCCAACCTATGAGCTACTGTCTGGTATTATTGCTCAGTGTCCAGATTCCAGCTACCTGGTCTGGGCATTGGCAAAGATTGCAGATTTCAATTAAATGCTGTGCTGTTTGTTGGACACTGCATCTTGCGAAATGTTGTTTTGAACCATCTATATCCGGCATGCTTCTTTGTCAAGGTCGTGCCCAGTAAGGGACTTGTTTGGTGTTGGTATAAAACACTGTAGGAATAGGTCTGACCTTTCCTAGCCATTGGCCCACTCCGTTGCTGCCCATAGGCTTGACTCAGCATATCCAATCACTTTTAGGAGCTTGTGGGCTTCATGTGGCTAACAATTTACAATTTTAAGGCTCTTAAGTTTCCATCTGTTTGGGTCTTCAGGTAACAGTTGATGGAGCAGATGATTTTAGTCATCTCTTGCCTCTATTTCCACTAATGTTGTTAGGGTCTGTCTTTTCATATCACTTGGTCTAATGCCTGAGAGTGCAGGAAATATGTCTGGGTGGGTGTAATTTGTGCAGCCTATTATGAGTCTCAGAGCGTTTTTATATACAATTTTGAGCTTTTTGGTGCAACAACTTCTGGACCCTACAAGACCAAAATATTCTGCTGGTGCACATACCATTGTGAGGTCAGTGGTTCTGAGCACTTTGAAATTAGCACCCGTAGGTGCTAGGTAGGTCGAGGGCTAGGTAGGTTGAAGTATGCTTATGGGGAAGGATGTGTTTGTCTATTCTGATATTTAGTGTGCTCATAGCTTGGCAATTGTTCAGGTGGAAGACTGAAGATACTGATTTATTGCTGCTCAATGTTATGCTCTATTTGTGCTTCTTACCATTAGATGGCTTACTACTATAGAAGGATCAGATATGACCCACTGAAGCAGACAAGTATGCATTACTATTGATCACCTTACAGGCAAAGGCAGCAACAAAAAACAATGCCCTGTGTCAGCAAACTCCATTGCAAAAATACTGTGCAACAACAGCATATTCAGTAACCCAAGCAAGGAGTACACACCAAAGATTAGACATCTGACACGTGAACAACTTATATCACCCTATGCCAGCCTTAATTTAACTGCCTCCATATCTGACAATGTGTTCAACACAGCTATTAAAGCAATCAAGACTGGCAAGGCTGCTGAACTAGATGAAGAGTGCTACTCAGAGGGTGCATCTAAATGAGACACTAACTGCGCAGTAGCCTAATAATACTGCACAACAGTGCATCACAGCACAAACAGTGCTAATACACTACTGAGAATTATTATTAGGCTATTGTGCAGTAGTGTCACTAGAAAGGTGTTACTGTACAGTAGCACCAGTGAACTTTGGTTACAGCACATCTATTTAATTATATAATCAAGTACTAAATGAGCATCGTGCCATGGCGGACCCCAACAGCAGTGTGCTGAGTGCCCCCACAGCCTCTGCTGCTGCGACAGGAGAAGGGGGATGTGGGCCCTGCAGGGAAGCCATGCCCCCAGACCTCCTCACCCACACACAACCTCCAAGCA
>NW_005842556.1:641772-664030 GCF_000455745.1 Alligator sinensis | reverse complement strand
ATGTGTGCCCTGCATGCTGTGGCAGCAGAGGCACATAGAGACACTCTGGCCAGGAATCAGAGCATCTCTCCAGAGAACTGGCTTCTGGGTTAGCTTAGCGCATGGTCTGGGACTGTGCCTTGCCTCACTCCTCCCCCCCGCCCCCCAATTATTATTATTTTTTTAAACCTGGATATCCAGGTATCAAATTTTGAGCCCACACTGAAAATATGCAGCATTTTTTCATTTACAGTGCGTCTGTTGCAGTGTCTCAAACTGGTTTGGGATGCTGCAAAAGGCACATGTGTCCTCATCTGGATTTACTCACAGGGTGTATCTACACAAAGATGCTTTACCTTTCAGTAGACTAATCTACTTCACAGTAAAGCATCACTATGTAACTGTGTGCAGCAGCTACTGCGCATTAAAATAGGCTAATGTATGGTTTTCTGCTACTTGTAAATACAGCTAGTAGATTTACTGCACATTAGCTAAAACACAGTAGGGCACGTGCAGACGCTGATCAGGAGCAAATTTGCTCCTGATTCACCATACCAGCAGGAAGCCAGTCTCCTGCCTGGAGATTGTCCCCCCCCAGAGACCCCTGCCAGGCTGAGACTCTCTCAGGCTGGCAGGGGTTCAGGATGGCAAGGATCTCCAGGGTGGGGCAGTCAGTCTGGCAAGGGTGTCTAGGGGGTGTTACGCCTCAGCTCTGTGTTCTTGGGCAACCCTGGCACAGGATGCAGTCTGTCTGACTCACAAAGGACTCCCCCCCCCCCACCTAAATGAAACTGATTAAGATGCAGTGAGAGACGCACCTAAGACCCTCACCAAATAAGGGTGACAAGAGTGAAACAACTGCCCTAGGTCTCATTTACATCCGAGATGGAACCAGATGACCATTCATTTACATGAGAGATGGAGAACAGAAAGCCTGAAGCAGAGACTGCAGTGAATTCTGGGACCAGAGAAGCAGGAGAGCGCTGCATGATGGGGAATCTGTGCTTCCAATGTTAATCAACCCATGTTCACACACACCCAGCTCAGCATTTATCAGACCAGTTCTAATCTGGATTTGCTAAGGACTTTTCCCCCCCAGACACACACACACAGCTCTAAGTTTAATAGGCATCTCGGGCCGTACATTCCCCGGTCCCACTATGGGAGGCCTATTTAAACTTGATTGACTAAAACTCGGTTGCCGGGTTAGGGAATGCTGAGGCAAGAGACCGAGTCAGAGGGGGTATGGGCAACATTTGAACAATGGTTAAGGGTTCATCACAGCATCCAGCCTGCTGGAGCCCTAATCCCAGGTGTTGTCATATCTTTCCCGAGACGACTGGTGGGAGTCCTCTCCACAAAAGGTTATGAGCACCCCAATAATTGTTTTAAGTCTGTTAAAAGACTATAGTAAGATCTGGAAAAGTCATGCTAAGCTGAGGCTTGTGCACAACAAGTAAAAATCCAAAATCCTGATGCTGCAAGCTATCTATTGTTCCTGAAGAAACCATGAGATATCCCATCAGTATATCTGCCACCCATAGGAATCTCAAGCTGGCTCCCAAGTATTTGGGTTACTCCCTAATCTTAAGTGTTTCCTGATTATCAATCAGTTTCCTGAGATGGTCCAAACCAGATAACCCCTTGTCAATAGAAAAGACAATGATTTACACTACTGAGGGTGCTTCGAAGCAGCTAAACTGAGGGTATAAAAATCTGTAAGTGTGTGTGCTGCTAGAGGGAGAAGAGGAAGAGGAAAAGGAAGGAAAAGAAGTAGAAGCAGGAGGAAAGAAGGAGAAGAAGAAAACCCCTGTGCTGACACCATCCCCTGTCGTTCTTGGGACGCTGGAAGAACAGATCATCTCTCCCTTCAAGGACTGTGCTACAGACTGTGCCTGTCAGCTTTGCAGCCTGAGTACCGTGGACTAGGTGAGATCCCAGCGTTCTCTGTCTTCTTTCTAGGCATAAACTTCTGAACCTGAACTGTATCAGTTAAGCTTGAGCTAAGTTTCCCCAAATACTTAGTGAAACCAGGGTAGTATTGTCATTGTTGGTGTTTGTTTTTCTTTTGCATGTCTATTACTACTAGTACTATTATATATTTCATATGCTTAGCAATAAATAACTTTTATAGTCAAACTGGTAGTAATTGGGTATATTTTTCCTTCTCTGCTTCTTTTTCCTCCCGTGCTGTGCAGCAACGCTTCTTTTACCTAAGCTAAAGATCCCTTTAGCTTCCCCTGTGAAGCCCAAATTATTGTGGGGTCTGCTCATCAAGAGGCCAAAGATTGGGACGTGCTGAGTTTGAAACACATAAGGGGATCAGCTTGTACAAGCTGATTGACCCAGTTTGACTCAGACGTGCCCTTATGAACTGAATGCTGGCCCATGAGGGTGTCAGCTGGACACCCAGCCGGATTCAGAGGGATTCTGTTTACCTGTGTGCTTGTGTCTGACTACATTTTATTGTTGCTCTTATGAACTGATTCTTGGCATGTGGGGGTGTCAGCCCCTCCATGCTGATCAGCCCGGCCAGGTCAGGCGTGTCACGTTAATTTGTGTGTGTATGACTGATTTGGTGACTGGAGGAACCCAGCCCCATTGAGATTGAGTCCTGCAAGATAGCTCCACTGGGGGTGAGGGCTTGCAGAAGGGAGAAATACAGCTCCATATAGTAACACAAGCAGCACATTGACAGAATCACCAAGACCCTAGAAACTATCCCTAATAAATGAGCACACCCCAAAGTAATGGGCAAATTTGTTAACAGGGGTCAGGCTCCTTTGGATGCTGTTACAGGAACCTGTAGTGAGCGCGAGAGGGGAGAGAGTTCATGTCACACTTGCTACAGGTCCCTCTCCAAATTTGCTCCTAGGCAGCCCCAACAGCAGGGGGGCACATAGGACATGACTTCCCCAAGTCCTGGCAGTACTCAGTTTCTGATTACCCCCAAGAGCTCAGAGCTGAGCAGCACTGGGACAGTCGGTCTCTGCCACACCCTGTCCTGGCATTTCTCAGCTCCTGGCTCCCTACAGGAGCTGGGAGCAGAGCAGTGTTAGGACTTGGAAACTCTCTGCTTGCCTGCCCAGCCAGGGACTAGGTGGGACCTGTCCTGCTTCTGGGGCAGCCCCCAGCCAGCCCCTGGATGGGTGAGGAAATGCTTTCTGAATCATGGGCTCATGGGTTGCTTCTCCAAAAGCAGAACAACCCCCAGACAGCCAATGGCTGCATAGGGGATCCCTGCTAGACACAGGGCTCATCTCTCTGTACACAGGGCCAGGGAAGCTCTACGGTGGCAACTGTCTCCTGGCCCTGTGCACATCAGGACTCCTCCCAATGTGCGTAGGACCAAGAAAGAGCTGTTACTGCAGTCAGCAGAGCTCTTCTGGCCCTGTGTGCATCAGGCTTGAACCCTCTTCCTAACCCCCTAGCACCCTGGGGGAGCCTGGAGCTCCCCCTGGCTGCTGCAGGAAGGCAGATCAGGGAAGCCCTGTAACAGGTTGCTTTCATTGGGAGCATATTACTCCCAATAAGGGGGAGATGTAGACCTGCTCCACAGAAGGCTTCCTTCACCGTATTTTACTGTGCAGTAAGCCTTTATAGCATTAATAGCACATGTAGCCTTGCCCAGTTTCACTCTCTATGAGGGCAAGAATATGACTGGCAGTTACTTCTTTCTTGTATCACTCAGAAAATCCAGTTAGCCCTAGAATACTCTCCAGGGAAATTTAAAGTATCCACAGATTAATTAGGCCTAATTACACATTACACTTACAAATGTTATATCTATAACATATTAAGCATTAATACAACTTTTAAAAGTTTTCTGAGAAGTCACACCTTAATGCTTTTTACAATCTAAATAGAGATCATAGTAGTACAGTGGAGTCTTGAAACAGATCTGGTGTGAGCCTCAAACTAAGACTGTCCAGAACTGAGTGTGCAAGCAGTACAGCTCATACTAAGTGCTAAGGTAGCTGTAAAAGGTTGCCCTCCCCAGCGCCACCTTCCCTGTTATCCGTGCCTTACGTGAGGCACCCTTGGAGTCCCCCTTTAATGTTCTTGCATCCTGCTCTCTACTTTTCTGCCATGTCTTGATGGAAATTATTATACTGATGTTCTTGTAAGTGGGAGACTGCCTATTGTATTTTGTATGTTGGGGTCTTCCGCCTCCACAGGCCTTGACCCCATCCTTTCTCTAGCTAGGCCTCCCCGTATAAACCCACCAGACAGGGTTTGATTACGAGGCTCTAGCCTTTTCTTTTCTTGTCTTGAGGCTCATGACCCTCCTTTTTGCTCTAACCTGGAGCTCAGCCGTCCTAGCCTAAAGGCCAGGCCACCAGCCCTCCAGTCATCTGGTTACAAGTTCAAGTCTGGGGAACAAACCTGGACCCACACTGTTACAGTCCAAAGAAAAGCAAAAACTGCACCTCAAATGCACCAGACCATACTGGCATTTTAGGATTTAGCCCTCTGGCACTGGGGTCTGTATACCCCAAATACTGTGCCTTATCTGGGGCTGGGGTTAGTACACCCCAAAATCCTGCACCCACACTGGTGCTGGGTCCCTATGCTGCAGTGGGGTCCCAATGAGGCCTCCTACTTCCCCAATAACATCATCCAAAACACCAGTGTTACTCAATTACAAAAAATATGAACAGTCCTGTTCATAGGCTATAACCGGCACCAAGACAATATGAATAAAGAAGGCAGCATGCTAGCTTACAATTTCTCAGGGGATCATGCTTCTGCTCTCCTACCATTTGCTACAATCCTTTTCCTGTGGGTTACTGCCGCTTCTCCGGGAGTCCTCAGTAGTTCCCCCTCCTGCAGCCACTGGACTGCTCTCCAAGTCTCTCCAGGGAACCCTGGGACTCACTCTTTGGATGCACTCCTTCCCCTTTGGCTACTGGCCCCTACTGCCAGCCAGCTCAGGGTTTTTTATAGTCCTGGCCTGCCCACTTCTGGTCAGCTGACTATCAGGCCAGGCCCAGTTTTTAACTCCTTCCCCCCTTACCATAGTTTCATAGTTTCATAGTTTGGAGGGTCAGAAGGGACCTTGACAGATCATCAAGTCTGACCCCCTGTCATGGCAGGAAAGAGCACTGGGGTCAAATGGCCCCAGCAAGGTGTTCACACACTGCCCAGAAAGTTCTGGCTTTAAAAGGGCTGACCTGCCTCCTGGTAAAAGCGCTAGGGTGTTCTAGCGCTAGGTTGCTACTTTACAGTAGCATAGTAAACGATGGCTACAGAGATGCTTCTCACTGGAAAAGGTCTAACTTTACTATGTTACCATGACACTCAGCCCTGAGATTGCATTGGAGCTGGTTCAAGGCTTCAACATGTCATGGGGACTGGGAGTGACAACTACACGGCACTGGAGCAAGTACCAGTCCCTGCTCCACATGGGAGATAGTTCAAAGATCCCATGTGATTTGGTGTGTATGTGTGTGTGTGGTGGTGGGCATTGGATTGGCTCTTGTGCTGTGTTGGTGTCATTCCCAGCTTTCTCACAGTATTGAAGCCTTGATGTAGCTCCTGTGAAGTTTGGGGGCTGGATGCCAGTGTTGCTCCAAGTCTCACACTGTACCACAGTTTTCAACCATGGGGATAATATGATGCAGGTCTGCTCTTGTCTTGCTGGCACATGGAAATAAGTGGGCTTAGCAAGATCAACCAGAATTCCCTTTATATTGTATGAGGAGTTTTCAACAATTTCAAGGTCTGTTCAGGGTCCAAATTACACTTTGATTCTTGGGAGCATCTGCCAAAAAAATTGGACTACCCATCATGATGCCCTGACAAAATCAGAGACCTCCCAGGTTATCATTTCCAAATCTTATAAGGGGGGATCTTATCTCTGGGGGGGGCTTACCCCCCAACTCCCCCACCCCATTCAAATCTTAGGTGTGTTCTTCTTTCTATGAAATGTTATCTGCACACCTGTCAATGTTTGAACAGGAAATTTAGGAGTCACACACATGTTATGTGTTAACTTTGAAAACAATCTCAAGTTTTCTCCTTTCATAATTCCTCAGAACTTGTTTTTGCACAAAACTGATTCTGCCTTGAGGCCATGAAGGATAGGGCTACAGATCCAATGCTGGAGGGCCTCACTGAGTCACTGGCATGCCCAGCTGCCACCCCAACACCTGGCATGCTGACTACAAGTGCCAGAAGGACCTGTTAAGTAACCACTAAGAACTGTTTTTCTAGTTTCTGCTGCTAAGGACATCCAGGTCTTGGAACTCCTAAAGAGACTGGTAAGGGGCTCAAAGAAAGTCCAGGATCCAGCCTTCCAGACCAACATGTCCCTCTGGTGCACCATGGAGGCAGGCTTATGCTTCCTGGGCAGGGTGGCTACCATTGCAGAGTCTTGCAAGTCTTTCCTGGTTAGGGGAACTACTATTGCAGAGGAGTATGTCCATGCCATGACAGTGAGGCAAAAGTACCTGTAGTCACCTACCCTCCCCTACCCAAGCAGAGGAAATGGCACCAGACACATGCTAGCATGAGCTACCATCGAGACTGGCCACCTCCTGCCCATCGTCCTCATCCTGGCTAGCAGTTGCCCCCAGCTGATCAGTGGGAATATGGGGAGACTGGCCAGGTGCCCTGGGTTCACGCCTCTCCATATTACAGTTCCCCTGGCCAGTCAGATCCTTGTACCCCGCATTCCCGCAGCATGGCTGGATGCCAAGCAGGAAGTGGAGGTGTGAGGGATAGGTCCACTGAACAACCTATCAGAGGTGGCCCTTGCCTTGCCAGGGTGACAGAACATGTCACTACCCTCTCAGGTTCCTGCACCAGTGCAGCAGGAGGGCAGTGCCACAAAAATATGCCTGGGTTTTGATAAGGAGATGAAATGATGGACCCAGGGCCCCCAGCCAAGGGCCGAACAGTGAAGTCAGAGCTGCCCTTGGAGATGCCTTTATATATCTCATTGGAGACATTCAGTTTAGACTGTGGGGTGGGATGGGGATGTCTGTATTCCATAGCACTACCAGGGTGGCCCCTGCCTCCCCCAACACCAGACAGCGGACAGATCTGTAGACAAGAGACTTGGTTGGACACCAAAACACTCCACATTTAATGCAGTTTTAACCGCATTAAGAGTTGTAAGATTAGCAGACCTGCTTGTGATGAGGCCTGCATCTTCAGATGCTGATCTCATGTTTACCTGAGGAAATAAAGTTTGCACAGTAATGCACTTTCTTCCTTCACCTGTACTTCCTCAACTTGAGCTGTTCACAACACTGACTCACCTAGCAAGCAGCCTGTGCCTCAGTTCCCCTTCCCACCAGCCTTTGGAAACTCCAAAAACATGACCACATGCTTCAGTCTCCCTCTCCAAGCCTACCCTCATGAACTCCCAACTCAGAACCCCATATATCAACCTCCCAACCCCAGGTCCCATCCCAATCCTACACATCAAGGGGTGTCAAGCCCAACAGTTAGAATGAAAGGCATTTACAAATATGTTCTGTAGAAAGATATAACAGAACATTAAAGATCCATCATGGCAAATTAAGAGTTCACAGTCACTCAGAGTTTCCCCTCACTTCTTCCCACTTGGCAGAATGTTGTCCCAGAAGTGTCTTCATCAGTGACTTGGATGAGGGCGTGGAGAGCACCCTGTCCAAGTTCACAGATGATACCAAATTATGGAGCAAAGTTAACACACCAAAGAGTAGGGAATGGATCCACATGGATCTGGACAGGGTGGAAAAATGGCAGAATGAAATAGGATGCAGTTCAACAAAGACAAGTGCAAAGTGCTGCACCTGGGCAAAAAGAACCACCAACACAGTTACAGGGTGGGGGATGACCTTCTCAGCAGCACAGCGGCAGAAAGGGATCTTGGAGTCACAGTTGACTCCAAGATGAACATGAGTCATTAATGTGATGAAGTGATCAACAAGGCTAACCACACTTTATCATGCATTAGCAGATGCATGACAAACAGGTCCAGGGAGTTGATGCTTCCCCTCTTTGTGGCAATGGTCAGGCCACAGTTGGAGTACTGCATCCAGTTTTGGGAACTGCACTTCAAGAGGGATGCAGACAATCTTGAAAGTGTTCAGAAGAGGGCCACTGGTATGGTCAGAGGCCTGCAGGAAAGGCCTTACAAGGAGAGACTGAGGGACTTAGATCTCTTCAGGCTTCACAAGAGAAGGCTAAGAGGAAATCTTTTGACTGCCTATAAATTAATCAGGGGAGGGAAGCAGGGAATAGGAGATGCTTTATTTACTAGGACATCCCCTGGAGTAACTAGGAACATTGGCCACAAATTGATGGAGAGCAGATTTAGGTTGGACACTAGAAAGATCTTCCTCATGGTAATTGTTGCCAGAATCTGGAATGGGCTTCCAAAGTAGATGGTGCTCTCCCCTACCTTGGGGGTCTTCAAGAAGAGACTGGACAAGCAACTAGCTGCAATTGTCTGACCACAGCACTCTTTACGGCCCAGAGCAGGGGATTGGACTTGATGACCTACTGAGGTCCCTTCCAACCCTAACATCTATGAAACTATGAAGTAGTCTACTTGTTCAGAATGGCTTGATAGTGGTTCTGTCTAGGATGTTTGACTTGGAGTGCCCCTTCAGGACAGAAGCTATGCATTTACCAGTGCAGTCTCCAGGTTGCCTCTTGAAACTGGCCCCTGCACCATGCATTGAATACTCATCAAGTAGGGAAACAGCAGTGGGAATTACTTTTCCCTATTAGGAACTGTGCATGTGCTGGAATCAAAGATTCTGTTCTTCTGGGGTAGCAACCATCTCTCTAACCATGCAAAAACTTGATTTTGTAGTCTGTACTGGAGCACTGATTAGCACATATACTACCCACACAAAGGTTCTGTTAAGGCACTAATCAAAATAGGCCTCGCTTGAGCAGTGAGTGACCTATAAACTGCTACGGGCAGTTCTAGTGTTTTGAAAAGAAGGGTGCACATGGTGAGGTGCAACATCACATATAACAACACTTTTTTTCCAGGTAAAAAGAAACTAGAAGCTTGGCTAATCTGCTAGGATTCAGGAACTATATTATGCAATTTAAGATGGATGCAAATACTACACTAACTTTTTTGGAAATTGCTAAAAACAGTTTGCAAGCCTTTGAAATAGTGGTACTTTACTAGGAGAACCTAAGAAACAGCAGAATTGCAGAAGAAATGATAGCTTGATTTGTGGAACATCAAGACCATTAAAAAGAAGGTCATTAATATCTGTAGAATAAAGAGTTTCAAAGGGATGAGGCAGATTTTAATGACCTATGAAGTCAATTGACTCCCTTACTGCTACCTGCCTAAAAATGATGCTGATACTGCCAAGCAGTTAGTTTTAAACTTTGGTGCAGGAATCAAATGCACCACTTCCCCTCCCCCCTAACATGCCCCTACTTAGATACACCCCTGCATACAGCTTACACAAGTTTAATCAGAATACACATTCACAATGTGAAATGAGATAACAAAATGCTGCAAGATGTGCAGTACTGCCAAGAAGGGGAGGCAGGTGAATCAAGCACAGAATAGTGTAGTACTTTCATGAGAAAGAAAAGAAATGTACATATTAGGGAGAATGAGAAGTACAGCACAGCCTGAGATACAAAAGGCCTGTAATATGAAGTTTATTTTAGTCACCATTGTTTGCTTAGTAATGTGACTTGATCTGTAGAAAAGAGGAGCTGGGACCTTGATCCTTTGTATTGGTGTGCGATGGTGGGAGAGTGTAGTTTTTGCTAATATCTGTCTCAGGCAAGAATGGGCTAATTGGAGGGAGACCACTAATGTGTTGTAGACAGTAAACCTCTGAGTTTTTGTCACTGAATAAGCCTGCAGACTTTCTGTGTATGCTGTGATTTTCATAAGGAGACACAGATGAAAAGAATCCAGTAGGGGTGTGCGACGCTTCGGTTCATGATTCAATTTGGAGAAGATTTGGCTCGATTCGGAGGCCAAATCACTGAATCTGAATTGAATTGGGAGGAAAACAAAACAAAACAAAGCATCTGAATCAATCTGGAAATGAGTAAGAGATTTCGAAGGCAGTCTTTCAGAGGAACAGAAACTGAGAAGAGGAGGGGAAGCAGTGGAGGGGATGACTGATATCTCTACCGGGCCAGTGACTGTGATCTTTCCCTGAGACCCCTTCCAATCAAAGTGATCTGTGGGAGGGATGTAGAAACAGCATATAAGACGTTGTCTCCAGGCTTTCTGTGCCTCTTGTGAGCTGTTTCTGTCTGAGCAACAACATCTGAAAAGTATTGGAGTGGCTTGGCTTCCTACCTAGTCAGTCTCCTGCAACTTTCTGTTCTTGGAAAGGATTGGCTATAGCTTACTAACAAGAATCCCTCTACTTATCCCTATCCAATCCATTTATTTCTATTCATATTTGGTCTTGGTTTTTTTTTTTTTTCCCAACACTTTTTCAAAAGAAAGCTGTTTTCCCTGGCAGTGTGATCCATCATTGTGCAGGGAAGCACATACATTACACACATTCACAGACACACATCATAGTAGAAGAAGTCGGATATTATTAAAACACAGGAGAATTCAGACAGTCATAGAAGAAGAAGAAGAAGAAGAAGAGATTATTTTAGGTACACACACAATGATAAACACAACACAGAAGAAGTCAGACAGTCATACATCAGAGAAGAAGAAGACATATATTATTAGGAGTTACACACACCGACACATTTTCCAGCACAGGAAAGATTAATATGAAGTGTGCTGCAAAGGCAGGTGCCAGGTCTTCTGGCAGGGAAGGGAGAAGGGCTAGAGGGAGCAGGAGGAGACCTAGAGCTGCAAATCCCACCCCACCCCCCCCCACCACATCCTCTTTCCGGGCAGACATGAGTTTTGCTGCCAGTGGAAGCAAGGAGGTGGGAGCAGTAACTGTCCCTACACCTGCACCACCTCCCCTAACTCCAGAAATAGGCACCAACAGCAGAATGACAATATCCTTCAACCCAATTTCATCTCCCAGCATGAGCCTCCTACTGCCAGAGGAGGAGCTGGATCTAGCTAAAGAAATTCTGAGGACTGAGGTGGAATCTCCAAACCCCTCAAACCCCTCAAAGGCCCAGGTCTCCTTGTCAGGAAGGTGCCTCAGAGGAGGTTGTGGAGTCAAATGGTTCAGCTGAGTTAGCTCCTCCTGTTGTTGTGTGTCTGCCTGCTGAGGAGGGGGATAAAGTGAGATCCCCACCCTCAACCCAGAAGCGGGGGAGTAGTATAGTCTGGGATCATTTTGATGTGGCAGATGATCCCAAGTATGCTATCTGCCACCACTTCCAAAGGCAGATCAGCCGGGGTAAGAAGGTGAAACACTGAACCACCAAGGCGATGCTGCTGAATTTGAGGAAGCAGCACCTCCTTGCCCTGCTTCCTCTTCAGCCTGGCACCAGTGGGCGTGTGTCCAAAGGGAAGTCTGCCACTTACTCCAAAGCACCACCCCCCCCACCCCACCAAAGCAGAGGCAGGCCACCCTGGGGAAGTGGGGAAAAGCTGCAGACAAAGCGGGGAGGGGGAGGGGGGGGAGCGTGTTGCAAGGGCAAGCAAGGTCTTCCAGAGCATTTGGGAGATGCTTGCTCTGGATGGCCAGCCTTTCTCCTTAGTTGAGTGGACAGGGTTCAGGTGACTCATGGCACTCATGGCCCCATCCTACCAAGTGCTGACATGCACCACCTTTAGCAGGACAATGGTGCCCTCCCTATATGAGGCATGTAGGGAGTACTTGAGGGAGGAGCAGCACAAGGCAGGACCACAGGTAGCCTTGCACTTTACCTCTGACATCTGAAGCAGCCAGGGTGAAGATAATGCCTACCTCTCTCTCACAGGGCACCAGTGTGATCAGTCAGGTCATCAGTGGACTCTCCTTCAAGCCAAGGTGATGGATGAGTCCCACACATCAAGGGACATCATGGTGGCCATGAACTGCCTGGTGCAGGGGTGGTGTGTTGGGCAGGGTGAGCTCACCCATGGGATGGCCTTGCTCAGGGAGATTGGGATCAGTGGTCCCCTTAACAGAACTGAGTAGGATACCATTTCCCAGATCTTGGTGGTCCTTGAGCCCTTCCTTGAGGCCACCAAGACCCTTAGCACTGGCAACGTCCTCCTTAGCCAGGTGATCCCCATAGTGAGGGAACTTGAGTACCAAATGGAGAGCTTCCAGGGGATCAATGTTCCTGGCTGGGGCAGGCTGCTGTCACCAGACATGCAGGCACTGGTGAGGCAGATGAAGGAGGGCATCAGGAAATGGCTGGATCCCTTGCAGTCCATTACTATCCTCATGCTGGCGGGCACTTGTGACTGAAGGGTGAAGGGGAGCATGTGCACCTACAAACCACTTTTCACACCCAGGCCTATGAACTTCACTTCATCAGCCTCCTAGATACAGAAACTTATGGACACAATATAGACATTGGACACATGGCACACTACAACCTGCCAGACATCGGACTCCCCAGGTGTCTTTCCATATTTACTTGTTACATCCCCCTTCCCCCCTACCCCAGCCTGTCTCTTTCACCCTCCGACGCCTCCATTTCCATTTTCACTGACTGGCTTTCTTGCCTGCATTGCATGCCAGCCTCTGGCTTCTTTACTATTCCTTCCATCCAGGAACAGCATGCACATACCTGAACTCCAGGTGGTTCCTCAGCCTGATGAAGGGTTTTTCAGCCCAAAAGCTTGCTAAGATATATTTCTCTAACTATTCAGTTGGTCTACTAAACGATACCAGATTGACCCAAAGGACCTTGTCTGCCAGTGCCATGTCCTTAGATCAACACCACTAGTACCTGTCCCCAGTCAGGTGATCAGAAGGACACAGGGCGCTGAGTACATCTAAGCCCCAGGGATGAGGGTGGCAGGGAGAGTTGTCTGGCAGCTGCTGGAGAAAAAGCTCCTGCAGGCAAGGAAAGAAAGGCTCTAGTCTGTGACAGTTTGGCTGCCTGAGATGCTGCTGGCACTACTGTGCTGCAGTGCACTGCTTACCTGTTATGATTTAAAATGGTGGACTGAACAGAGGCTGAAGGGGAGGAGGTTGCCTCATTGGGGCACACTACCATGTCATGTAGAGGCCCCAGCACCAGTGAGGGCATGCCTTAACACACACACAGTCACCCATGTCACAAGTTTTGCTTGTCAGCAGCCTGAGGTGCAGTTTCCCAGAAACCCCTGCATGTATGTCCTTGAAAGCTGGCAGTCATCATGGCCTCAACAGGGGCTAGTATGCCTGCAGTTTTCACCCTGCTGTGCCTTAAAACATACATGTGACAAGAGTTTTCCTTTCAAGTATTTGAGGTGCAGTTTCCCAGAAACCCTTGCACCTATCTCCTTGAAGCTTGGCAGATTTGGTGCACTCAGAAGCAGCTACCATTCCAGCAATTTGTTTCTGAATCAGCCCCGAAATGACAAAGCTGTAGGTATTTCAGTGATTCCCCATTATAGTCTATGGTTGAATCTCGGAATACCTCCGAATCAGTACCGAATCTTCTGAAGCTGATTCAGCTGAATTGATTTGGGACAGTGATCCAAATCTCCAGATAAAATCACTGTCCTCTGAATCAGCTGAATCTGAATCGAAGTTAGGGCGGCTAGGATCTGGAACCAACTTCCAAGGGAGGTGGTGCTGGCTCCTACCCTGGGGGTCTTTAAGAAGAGGCTTGATGCCTACCTGGCTGGGGTCATATGAGCCCAGCCCTCCTCCTGCCCAGGCAGGGGGTTGGACTTGAAGATCTACAAGGTCCCTTCCGACCCTACTTCTATGATTCTATGATTCTATGAATACTTCCCTATTCGCACAGGCCTAGAATCCAGTCAGACGCACAGCTGAGACACAATAGCTTATACACTTCCTCCTGGTCTCTGATATCTCCCTTTCCTAGCTGCCCAGTTGGCCATCCTCAGGAAAATGGGTGGAAAGGTGCCTGAGCAATGCCTGCCCAGTTTGTTGACTGAAGCACTTTGTTAGGAAATGCAAGATACAATTTCTCATCTTCAGTTTCTAAGGTTTGTGGGGAATATTAGAACTCAGGCTCCCTATTCCTCCGGGGAAATCGGAACAAGGACCTTTAACTTTTACAATTTAAAAGTCTCCAAAAACATGGAAGTTCACAGTTTTTCATTATGTTAACTTAGGGTAATGTGTATCAAAATAGAACTTAGTTAGGCCCCTAGTTAGGCATACACTTCATTCCATTCCTCAGTTACCATAAAGACAAGAATGAGGAAGGCACGTGCCCCTGTGTACTCTGTGACTCAGGACGCACATTCCCAGAAGATTAGGGTCTAAAGCCTGCAAGTCAGGATTCTGGCTCACCAACAATTCCAGGACTTAGCCAACCTTATGCATGCCTGACACTTCTATTTCCCTGTGCAGCTGCCCAGCCAGGCCAGTTATATAGGCAAAAATCATGAGCCCATAAGTCTGCAAAAAATTAAGAAAATATCTTCCCAAGCTGTGATCTCCCACATTCATTTAAACTTTTAACAACCACAGCCTACACTTGAGGAGGGGATTCCAGGATCATGTCACAGAAAAAAGATGGAGTGCATTATTTGGCCTTAATTTGTCCCTTGTTATATCACTGATGAGTGAAAGGAGAAACAGCTCCCAAGGTACTTCCAACCCATAATGTATCTCTGTGACTTTCTTGATACGGTTGGCTTGAATATGTGTGCACCTTTCTAGCCTGGAGCTTGATCTGATCCTTCTAACAAAGGTGTCACTAAAGTAGAACTTTGCAGAAGTCAACTCAGTTATGTAAGACCAGAATGGAAACCTACCCTTATACTTTGCACATGTTGGAGCTGGACAGTTTGGGATACTTTTGAGCAGGACACTTCTCTGTCAGTGCCAGTCCCTTTCTCTGCATGTGTTTGCCAATATTTCTTCCAGCTGATGCCATTTAGATACCTGCAGTTTCATAGCGACTTCCTTAGCTTCTGCATGCATATAATTCCCTTGGCTCCCACTAATGAACAGGGAATAAAGAACCCCTGGTGTGATGTTCCCGGAGTCTTCGACGATCTATAGAAACTCTTGCATCATCCAGAGTTATCAACATCAGACTCAAAGGGAAAACTCAGTATTCTCAGCACTACATGGGTAGGCCACATGCTTGCAACCTTTGAGACAGAAAGTGATGGGCAAACAGATTCTTTGGCCTATTTGGAAACAGAGCCAAACCCAGAGGTAATTTTGGAGAGTGGGTATCAGTCTACTAATTGCACTTGTATCTGCCAATGAGTGATGCACTCTGAATAAGTGTAATATAATGCTAAGCACAGGGTCTTGCAAAGCATTGTTGATTAAAACTTGTTTAAAGGAATTCTTTGATTCATATCTCACCACACTTGCTTTTGTTTCCTGGACAGATCATCTCCAGTAAGGTAAGAATTAGTTGTGTGTGTGTGTGTGTGTGTGTGTGTGTGTGCGCGCGCTGATGTACGTGTAAGGTTGAGTGAGAGACAAACAATTCAATTGCTAACACAAGGGAAACAGATTATAGGAAGGATTAAAACTGTTTCATGATATGTATTTTTTTAGACTAGAACTTTGATCTTCTAGTACATTTGTAAACTGGGGGCAATAGGTCTTAAAGGGATGGACATAAGGGAATTCATATTAGAACAGGGCATCTGATTCTTCTCTTACATAATCCATTGCTGTGATTGAGTTTAAAGATGATGAAGCAATTTAAGAAGGAAATAATGACCAAAGTGTCCAAAGTACACATCTTACACACCCCCACTGGATTTGTTCCACAAAGCCAGAAGAACTTGGCATTGAATTTCAGGAATCAGCACAGGTTCTGCCTTGTGAGGAAAAAAAGATTCTACCTCTGAGGTGTGTGCTTGACAAAGAATAATGTAAAAAACAAATCCATTCAGCAGTGAAAGAATTTAATGTTATAAAATCTTGGAGTTTCTTAATAACAGTATTAGTTTTCACCAAATAATAAATAAAAAAATGGCAAGCTCATGAGCCTCAGACAAAGAAAGACTTTTTTATCCTTTCCTTTCCTTTCCTTAATATCCAGTTCATAATCTAGGCCAAGGAGCTACTGGTTTTAAATCAGAATACTGGTTAATTTGGGTTTGTTTATGGATGTTGAATACACTATGGAATACTATAGGTGTCATCATCACTTTATTATGTAATGAATTTTGCATTAAAATGCCCCATTAAACATGGAGGTCCAGAATTATGCATCCTATTAGTTCAGAGTAAAGTATGGTATATAAAAATAGAGCTTATCCAGGGATACAATTGTGCATAAACTTTATTCTGTGCCTCAGTCACTTGCCCCTCTGTGCTCTGTGCCTTACGACTTACCTTACCAGGAGACTAGTGTCTTCACTCATACCTTAAGGATCAGTGACTCTACTTTGTAATACATTAAAGTGAATTCAGGACAATTCTTAAAACAGCGAAGTTTTGAACAAGCACTGACTTTACTTTTCAAACTTGGAACTACTGTTTCACCATCCTAAAAAGCACTTTATATCCAGAGGGTTTTCTTTTATTCAAGAAAACAATTTAAAATATGGCATAAAATTTGAGGGGTTTTTTTTATGTGTTTGTGTTTGGTCTTTACCATGTTAACTATGTTCTGAACTTTATTTATTTGGAGGTAGGAACATCTATCATAGGCCAGTAGTGCAGGTTCAGAGAATGGAGGGATGGAGAGGGACGTGGACAGTACTTTTGCTCTTGTTCAGGTCACTACTGTCACTAGGGGTGAGCAAGAAAGGGACTGCTGCCTAGCAACAGCAGTAAATTGTATGCTGGGAGATGAGACTCTGTTGAGTGCACATTGCCCCCTGGCCCCTCCACCCGTACCCCTGCAATCCGCTCAGTGTCAAAATTCCTAGCTATGCCTCTGGTGAAGTCATTAGAGCACTTTGCTTCGAAGCAAGAAATTCAGCTTCAACTTTTTCACCCCCACCCCCTACTCCCTCACCGCTCGTGTGCACCGTAGGTTACAAGGGGCTAGAACCTGTATCTTCTATTCTCTTGAGCAGGCCTCTCAGCACTAGATTGCTGGGCTAAACAGTTTGGGATGGGGAAGCTGTCTTTCATTGAATTTTCTACAGATGCCTGGGCAGGAGGATTCCATTTTGGCACAGGTGAAATAATACCAGAAATTGTGTCTATGTATCAAAAGCCATGGTTCTATACCTATGCATTTGGCATTGAGATACGTGAAGTGGGATGCGATTTAGCCTTAAATACAAACTTAGATTTAAAAGAAAATACAACTGTTTGCTATATGGCTTCCTGGGTGGGAATACACTTGAGATGAGGGAGGAATTATAATGGGTTCTTTAAAAAATATATTGGATTGGGTTAAAATCATAAGACTAACTATGAGAAGGAATTATGGGCAAATACAAAAAAAAACCCAAAACCCACAACCCAAAGAAGCCTCTAATTTTTAACAATTAGAAAGTTTTCCTTTTTTCTTCCTGAATGGAAAATAAATGCAATATATTTAATCGTAACTGTAATTATTAAAATAGTTATCAGCATTAAATAATGAAGGAAACAGAAACCCCATCTTTCTCCATTTTAGCTGAAGGCTTCTTTCTTATCTCAACAGTAATTGTCCAGGGAAGAAATGGTCACAGAAGGTAACCACACCCTGCAAGAGTTCATTCTCTTGGGGCTCACGGAGAATGCAGACATACAGGCCACCCTCTTTGTGGTGTTTTTACTCATATACCTTATCACCCTGGTGGGGAACCTTGGAACCATGGCTTTGGTCAGAGTCAGTCCTCAACTACACAAACCCATGTACTTCTTCCTCAGCCACTTCTCACTTGTTGATGCCTTTTACTCCACAACTATTACGCCCAACATGCTGGTAGCTTTGTTCTCAGACAGCAAAGCCATTTCTTTTGCTGGATGTATGGTACAGTGCTACATTTTTGTTGTTTTGGGGCTTGTTGAGTGTTACCTTCTGGCTGTCATGGCCTATGACCGTTATGTAGCTATCTGTAACCCACTGCTTTATGTGGTAATCATGTCTAAGAGAATCTGTATTCGGCTGGTCTTAGCTTGCTACCTCATTGGTTTTCTTAGTGCAGGTATGTACACGGGTTGTATTTTTGGAGGTTCCCTCTGTGGGTCCAACATAATCAATCATTTCTACTGTGATATCACCCCACTGTTGAAGCTTTCCTGTTCTTGCAGTTATAACAATAGGATGGTGGTCTTTGCCTTGAGTAGTGTAGGTGGTGCAGTGACTGTAATGATAATTTTGATCTCCTACTTCTACATCCTGTCCACCATCCTGAGGATGCACACTGCACAGAGCAGATCCAAAGCCTTCAACACATGTGGATCCCATTTGTCTATTGTTTCCTTATTCTATGGGACCGGTTTCTTTATGTACCTACAGCCAAGTTCCAGCCACAATGGACAAGACAAAGTGGCCTCTGTATTTTACACTGTGGTGACCCCCATGCTGAACCCCCTGATTTACAGCCTGAGAAACAAGGAGGTGAAGGGTGCTTTGGACAAATTGTGGAAAATGTTTCCTTTGTCTTCATTGAAGAAATTTGGATAAACCACTCAAATGACTTGGCTACTCTCTGCTGTCTAACAATCAGGATTCACTGCAATATTCAGGCTTGGCTTTCACCAGTGCATGTAAGTTCTGCCATAGGCATAAAACAAAGGCATTCAGAAACTATGATTATCATCAGCAACATTAGTACTCTAATGTACAACCCATACAGTTTTCCTATAGACCCATATTTAGAGAGGTACTCTCTCTTCTACGGATCTGCAGTAAGGAGAAGGATTACCGTGGTTCTGGTTCTGTTCCCATGACAAATATCATATATCCAAATTTTCAATGTAAATATGTTGGTTCAACTTAGATGGAGTTAACAGACTAAGTACAGCTTTGTCAAATATGTTCAGTTGGGAAAAAAAACCCAAAATGTTGGGTTCTAAATAAAAATGGTTGTGAACAATGGTGCCCTTTTATGCAAAATGTTTAAAGATTAAGTGGTCCACTATTCACATGAGAAATAACAGTTCAATTGCCATTTCTTCCTGTGGAATTTGAACTCACATCTAAAAAGAAACTACCCAAAAATGTGGATATGATACAGTCCAAGTAGGGGAAAGTTGGAAGTCCTGTTAGAATCTCCTGCCTGCAAGTGATTATCATAGAATCATAGAAAATTAGGTTTGGGAGGGACCTCAGGAGGTCATTTAGCCCAAGAGTTAGCTACATTTTTCAACAGTGCCAAAAATACAACAAAGTCTACTTGTAAGTTGTTGGTGTGCCAGGCAAACAAAATTGGAGGGTGTGGGAGGTTACTTGGGTGGATGCACTGCTTATTATTACAGTTAATAATCATGAGTGTGTTGGGTTTTTTTTTACAGCAAATCCTGAATTTTCAAAATGAGTAAAACTAACCATGTGGTGACAATAAATAAAATTTCACATAGTACAAACACAAACAGCAACAAAAATGGAATTTGTATATTTCTTTGTTCTGTAATCTTTTTCCTTTGTTAAGTGTATTGGGATGTAACTTTGATGTGCAGGCAGCACCACGTTCTGCAGAGCCCTGGCCTCACTCATTGCCCATGGTGGATGTATGAGTGGCTCTGGGTGGATGGATGGTCACTCCTTCCATCAGGAAGGCAAGCCTAATGGCCCGCAGAAGCCAGCCCGTGGTGAGGACGGAGCTCAGTGCCAGCAGGGCAGCCAGGGCTTCGGGTGACAGCCAGTCCAATTGAGTAGGGTCCAGGCGGTGCCCCAGGCAGGTGGTGTGCTCCTCGATGAGAGCAGCGACAAGGCTGGCAGAGGCCAGGCTCAGCACCACATGCTGCAGGGCTAGGTTGTAGACCAGGGGCTCCCGAAGCAGTTGTGGGAACCGCAGGTGCCTGGCCTGGGGACAGAGATGGAAGGCAGCCCGCCAGGCCCGCACCATGCTGCAGTAGAACGGGGGAAGAACTGCCCCATTCAGAAAGGTGAGGTCTAGCAGAAACAGCTCCTGGTCAAAGCCGAGGCCCCCCACTCACTGCAGGAATTGGCACACCAGCTGCCACCATGGAAGGTTGGTCCTCAGCATACAGGAGCCACCGGAGGGCCAGTTTTGCCGCAAGCCCTCCAGGACAGCTGTCCACTTCACTAGGTCTCTGCAGACATTGGTATTTAGCGAGGCAATTGTTGTAACTGCCATGAGCAGGACAATAGAGAGGAAGGATAGGCAGGGGACAGGCAGGAGAGAAGGTGACAGATCCGGGCAAAAACCACAGAGACAGGGGAAGGCCTATCATTGCCCATCTCTATTCCATGGGCCTGCCTCAGCCCCACACCTCCCTCAGCCAGGTCACCAGCTTCTCAAGCCAGAAGGCATATTGATGCATGCCCAGGTCCCGGCGCATGAGCCTTGATGCATCACTAGTGGCGTGGACAAACTGCGTGGGGTCCGGGCACCATTGCTGGATATTCCCTGCCACATTCCTCTGGCCCTTGGTCTGGTCTAAGAGGTTGAGGAGGCCTCCATAGCTGGGGGTCACTCAGGGGGGTTTCTCCAGAAGGAGCTGGATGTTGCCGACCGAGCACTGGTGGGGCTGGAGGGTGAGACCAGTGAAAGTGCCCTCAATGGCCAGGCTTCCTAGTAGGCCCCCCTCAGTATCTGAGTTGAGGACCATCTCTGGGAGATTGATCCCGATCCATTTTGGGGGGCAAATGTCATCCCGCTCCCGGGGCCACTTGCAGCGCTCAGAGGGCAGGCACTCCATGTCCTCCTCATTGGCCTTGGCAGGGAGGGGAGCGGGCAGGGCAGTGGCAGGACCCTCTGCTGTCTCCTGTGCCTGATGCTGGGAAGGCAGGCACTCTCCCCCTGCCTTGCCACTCACTAGCCCCATGAGCTGGGATGGGTGAAGTATTGCCAGATGTTACTTGGACAACCTCAGTCATGGCCTGAGGTGCCGGGGTTTCTGGTGGGGCAGGCAGGGTGGCTACATTTTCCCTGGTGCTGCCTGAGACAGGCCCCAAAGGGGCAGGAGCTCCTTTAGAAGCTCCTTTTTGCCTCTTGCTCTTAGCTTTTTTGGGAGCAGTGGCACCTCCCCCATAGTGGGTGGGCCAGGCTGCTTGGTGTTCATCACCTCCAAGTCCACCACCTCAGCTGAGGCAGGGGTGAAGGGAGGTGGAGGGAAGATCTCAGTTGCTCCACCTGACGGGGCCGCAGTGCCTGAGATGCTAACCACCCTGGATGGAACTGGGACAGGGAGAGACAGGGAGGACTCCCCAGCCCCTCCACTGGGTGAGGCATCAGCCATGACAGGGGTGGGAGAAACCTGGGAGGATGTCTGGGTGGCATGCCAATGCCAGAGGGGTCGATCCCCCCGTATGGAGCAGGGGTGGAGAGGGGCTTGGCAGATCCCCCAACCCCACCCTTTGATGAGGGTCCCACACCAGAGGTGGATGCACCATCCTCCTTTGCGGGTGCAGCAGCTGGTGCCCTGGAAGACTCCCCTAATGGGCACTGGGCAGCTAGGTGGGAGCTGTTGCCACAGGGGCAGCATGAATTCCCACCCTGGGAGAAATACACCACATAGGACCTCCCTTCTAACACAAAGGTCATGGCGAGAGGCAGTTTCTGGGTGCCACCTGTGAGGAGCATGAACGCCTGCATCTGAAAGGTCAGCCTGCACCAGGGGCTGGTGAGGACACCATTGTGCACAAGCTGTTTGGTGAAGTCCCAGTCTGACAGGTGTGGGGGGATGTTGGAGTCCACCACCAACACTGCCAGGGTCTCCAGGGGCGTAACCAAGTGGTGGACCCCTAAGATTTCCAGCCCCACCTCACACACCTCCCTCACCAGGTTGGGAGAGCTCAAAGATACAAAGGGCACTTAGTTTACCCGGGAGGTGTACCGGACACTCCTGCTTCCCAGCAGGTCCACCAGAGCTCCGGCACAGTCCTCCACCCTGACGTGGAGAGGGGCGTGCACCTGTAGGCCATGGCTGAGGGGAAGGTCCTCAGAGACATCCCCATTCCAAGTGCCCTGGCTGCTGTCAGCCATCCCAGGCAGGAGAGGTTTAACTCTTCCACAGGAGCGGGGGGAAAAAGCACCTCAGACTGAGGCTGGGGACTGGGAGGGGGCGAAAACAGCCCCAAAATCGGCCTTAGCGGGGGCAGAGCAACCCTGCAGGAGCTGAAGGCAAGCCTTAAGGCCAGAGGAGATGGCAGAGACCAAGGCAAGGGTCTCTGGAGGAGGAAGACAGCAGGA
>NW_005842556.1:614358-638498 GCF_000455745.1 Alligator sinensis | reverse complement strand
CATGGGCGTGGGCGGGGAGGGGAGCGGGCAGGGCAGTGGCAGGACCCTCTGCTGTCTCCTGTGCCTGATGCTGGGAAGGCAGGCACTCTCCCCCTGCCTTGCCACTCACTAGCCCCATGAGCTGGGATGGGTGAAGTATTGCCAGATGTTACTTGGACAACCTCAGTCATGGCCTGAGGTGCCGGGGTTTCTGGTGGGGCAGGCAGGGTGGCTACATTTTCCCTGGTGCTGCCTGAGACAGGCCCCAAAGGGGCAGGAGCTCCTTTAGAAGCTCCTTTTTGCCTCTTGCTCTTAGCTTTTTTGGGAGCAGTGGCACCTCCCCCATAGTGGGTGGGCCAGGCTGCTTGGTGTTCATCACCTCCAAGTCCACCACCTCAGCTGAGGCAGGGGTGAAGGGAGGTGGAGGGAAGATCTCAGTTGCTCCACCTGACGGGGCCGCAGTGCCTGAGATGCTAACCACCCTGGATGGAACTGGGACAGGGAGAGACAGGGAGGACTCCCCAGCCCCTCCACTGGGTGAGGCATCAGCCATGACAGGGGTGGGAGAAACCTGGGAGGATGTCTGGGTGGCATGCCAATGCCAGAGGGGTCGATCCCCCCGTATGGAGCAGGGGTGGAGAGGGGCTTGGCAGATCCCCCAACCCCACCCTTTGATGAGGGTCCCACACCAGAGGTGGATGCACCATCCTCCTTTGCGGGTGCAGCAGCTGGTGCCCTGGAAGACTCCCCTAATGGGCACTGGGCAGCTAGGTGGGAGCTGTTGCCACAGGGGCAGCATGAATTCCCACCCTGGGAGAAATACACCACATAGGACCTCCCTTCTAACACAAAGGTCATGGCGAGAGGCAGTTTCTGGGTGCCACCTGTGAGGAGCATGAACGCCTGCATCTGAAAGGTCAGCCTGCACCAGGGGCTGGTGAGGACACCATTGTGCACAAGCTGTTTGGTGAAGTCCCAGTCTGACAGGTGTGGGGGGATGTTGGAGTCCACCACCAACACTGCCAGGGTCTCCAGGGGCGTAACCAAGTGGTGGACCCCTAAGATTTCCAGCCCCACCTCACACACCTCCCTCACCAGGTTGGGAGAGCTCAAAGATACAAAGGGCACTTAGTTTACCCGGGAGGTGTACCGGACACTCCTGCTTCCCAGCAGGTCCACCAGAGCTCCGGCACAGTCCTCCACCCTGACGTGGAGAGGGGCGTGCACCTGTAGGCCATGGCTGAGGGGAAGGTCCTCAGAGACATCCCCATTCCAAGTGCCCTGGCTGCTGTCAGCCATCCCAGGCAGGAGAGGTTTAACTCTTCCACAGGAGCGGGGGGAAAAAGCACCTCAGACTGAGGCTGGGGACTGGGAGGGGGCGAAAACAGCCCCAAAATCGGCCTTAGCGGGGGCAGAGCAACCCTGCAGGAGCTGAAGGCAAGCCTTAAGGCCAGAGGAGTCTCTGGAGGGGGAAGACATCAGGAATCAAAGGAAGAGCTCAGGCTGGGGTGGGAGAGGGGCAGAGGCAAACGAGGCTGCCAGAGCCCATGGGAAAATGCTCAGAAAGCAGGGGAAAGGGACAGGGAAGGGGTCCCCAAGCACAGGCTGGGGACAGGCAAGGTTTGGGGGGATGAGGAGAGGAATGGGGCGGGGGCAGGGAGTGTGAGGGAATGTGCAGAAGGCATCTGAGCTGCAGGAGCTCAGAAGGGCTTCACCTGTCGGCAGCCATCTTGAAAGAAAGAAAGACTTTTGACTTTTAAGAAACATTTATTCCAGGCAGGGTGACTTTTGACTTTTTAAGAAGCGTTTATTCTGGGGAAGTGACAAATGGGGGGCAGTGGAAGTCATGTGCAGGTTGGATCAAAGATCTGGGCCTCAAGGACAAGGCCTGGGCTCATGTCCTTCAAGGCCAAAGAACAAAAGAAGTATTTATATATATACATATATATAGTTCTTGCCAGTGGGGATGCCCAGGGGGGCCTCAGGACATCAGGGATCAGCCTGCATGGACAAAACCTGAGGTCTGGGCTCGCTGGATGTGCCTTGAGCAGCTGGTGGCTTCACAGGGCAAGGAGCAGGCATCTGGCCTTGACTCGGCACAGTGCCCCCTCAACGGCCCAGTGTTCCTCAAAGGTGGACACCATCTGCCGCAGGACAGCGTGCTTGAACTCAGGTGAGAGGAAGGCCTGTACCAGCATGTGGAAGAGCTGCAGGGCATCGTCCATCTCAGTCCTGGTGTAAACTCCATCTAAGGCTTCGCTGACTCTTCAGGGTGGCCATCTTGGCCTGGCCCACCAGGAATTCGGCCAGGCTGACTGTGGCCTGCTCAACTGCCCAGTACGGGAAGGAGTAGATGTAGGTGTCCTCCGAGAAGTCCTGGCCCAGTGCCTGAAGCAGAGCTCCGAGGGTGGCAAAGAGTGGCCGCAGCCAGGGGCAGTCAAGGAAGGCATGGAAAACATCTTCATCCAGCACCCCTGGGCAGAAGGGGCAGGCTGCTGAGGCCACTGGGCTGGGTGGTGCGCACCTGGCACGCCCACATGACCTGGGACCCCAGCGTGGTACACGCTGTACAAGGCACCCACTGCCAAGAAGACCGGCGACCTCCAGTGGAGATTGGTGCATGGCATCCTGGCCACTGGCGCCTTTGTGCACCACCACATGTAGAGTCCCTTCTGGGGTAGTGTGCCAAAGGGGCAGCCCGTATTGCTGCTGGGGAGCACAGGGGGCCTAAGCAGTGTGTTGGGCCGGTCATCCAGCTCACTGGCCACTGCTGGGATGACTTACAGTGGTGGGAAGGTGTCACCTGCAGCATACGCGGTAGGGAGGGCCTGGTGAATCTGGAGGCAGCATTCTAGGGTGGTTGCTGCTTCCATTGGGAAGATGGCCCTAACAGCCTGTAGAAACTGGCCCGTGGTGTGGATGGAGCTCAGTGCCAGCCTGGCAGCCAGGGCTTTGGGTGACATCCAGTCCGATTGAGCAGGGTTTGGGAGGTGCCCCAGGCGGGTGGTGTGATCCTCGATGAGAGCACCCACAAGGCTGGCAGAGGACAGGCTCAGCACCATGCGCTGCAGGGCCAGGTTGTGGACCAGGGGATCCTGAAGCAGTTGCGGGAACTGCAGGGCCACATTTTCCGCAAGCCCTCCAGGACAGCTGTCCACTTCACCAGGTCTCTGCAGCCATTGGTATTTAGCGAGGCAATTGTGGTAACTGCCATGAGCAGGACAATAGAGAGGAAGGGTAGGCAGGTACAGGCAGGAAAGAAGGTGACAGATCTGGGCAAAAACCAGAGGCAGGGGAAGGCCTATCATTGTCTTACCCTATTCCACGGGCCTGCCTCAGCCCAACACCTCCCTCACCCGGGTCACCAGCTTCTCAAGCCAGAAGGCATGTTGACGCATGCCCAGGTCCTGGCGCATGAGCCTCGCCGCGTCACTAGCGGCGCAGACAAATCACGCGGGGTCCGGGCACCATTGCCGGATATTCTCTGCCACATTCCTCTGGCCCTTGGTCTGGTCTAAGAGGTTGAGGAGGCCTCCATAGCTGGGGGTCACTCAGGGGGGTTTCTCCAGAAGGAGCTGGATGTTGCCGACTGAGAACCGACGGGGCTGTACTATGGGAGGAGACCTCCTGGTGAGACCAGTGAAAGTGCCCTCAATGGCCAGGCTCCCTGGCAGGCCCCCCTCAGTATCTGGGTCGAGGACCATCTCCGGGAGATTGATCCCGATCCGTTTTGGGGGGCAAATGTTATCCCGCTCCCGGGGCCGCTTGCGGCATTCAGAGGGCAGGCACTCCATGTCCTCCTCATTGGCCTTGGTGGGCAGGGGAGTGAGTGGGGCAGTGGCAGGACCCTCTGCTGTCTCCTGTGCCTGATGCTGGGAAGGGAGGCACTCTCCCCCTGCTTTGCTGCTCAGTAGCCCTACGAGCTGGGATGGGGGTGAAGGGTTGCCAGATGTTGCTGGGACAACCTCAGTCATGGCCTGAGGTGCCGGGGTTTCTGGGGGGGCAGGCAGGGTAGCTACATTTTCCCCGGTGCTGCCTGAGGCAGGCCCCAAAGGGGCAGGAACTACTTTAGAAGCTCCTTTTTGTGTCTTTCTCTTAGCTTTTTTGGGAGCAGCTGACACCTTCCCTGTAGGGGGTGGGCCAGGCTGTTTAGGGTTCATCACCTCCAGGTCCACCACCTCGGCTGATGCAGGGGTGGAGGGAGGTGGAGGGGAGATCTTGGTTGCTCCACCTGAAGGGGCCCCAGGGCCTGAGATGCTAGCCACCCCGGGTGGAACTGGGACAGGGAGGGACAGGGAGGACTCCCCAGCCCCTCCACTGGGTGAGGCATCAACCACAACAGGGGTGGGAGAAATCTGGGAGCATGTCCCAGGCCACCACCCCCCCACCAGGCGGCATGCCAGTGCCACAGGGGTTGATCCCCCCGAATGGAGCAGGGGTGGAGGAGGGCTTGGCAGATCCCCCAACCCCATCCTTTGATGAGGGTCCCACACCAGAGGTGGATGCAGCATCCTCCTGTGTGGGTGCAGCAGCCGGTGCCCTGGATGACTCCCCTAATAGGCACTGGGCTGCTAGGTGGGAGCTGCTACTGCAGGGTTGGCATGAATTTCTATCCTAGGAGAAATACACCACATAGGACCTCCCATCCAACACAAAGGTCATGGAGAGAGGCAGTTTCTGGGTGCCACCTGTGAGGAGCATGAACACCTGCCTCTGAAAGGACAGGATGTGTCTGAACTTGGGGTCCCTGCTCCCCATGGTTAGCCTCTGCCAGGGGCTGGTGAGGACACCATAGTGCTCGATCGCTTTGGTGAAATCCCAATCTTGCAGGTGCAGGGGGATGTTGGAGGCCACCACCCACACTGCCAGTGTCTCCAGGGGCATAACCAAGTGATGGACCCCCGAGATTTACAGCCCTGCCACACACACCTCCCTCACCAGGTTGGGAGAGCTCAAAGATATGATGGGAACTTAGTTTATCCGGGAGGTGTACCGGACGCTCCTGCGTCCCAGCAGGTCCACGAGAGCTCCGGCACAGTCCTCCACCTTGATGTGGAGAGGGGAGTGCACCCGCAGGCCATGGCTGAGGGGAAGGTCTGCAGAGACATCCCCATGCCAAGTGCCCTGGCTGCTGTCAGCCATCCCAGGCAGGAGAGGGTTAACTCTCCCACAGGAGGAAAAAAAAAAAGGACCTCAGAATGACGCTGGGGACTGAGAAGGGGCTGAAACAGCCCCAAAATCAGCCTTAGGGGGGTCAGAGCAATCCTGTAGTGGCTGAAGGAAGCCCTAAGGCCGGAGGAGATGGGAGACAGCAGGGACCAAAGGGAGAGCTCAGGTGGGGGTGGGGGAGGGGCAGAGGCAAACGAGGCTGCCAGAGCCCAGGGGAAAATGCTCAAAAAGTGAGGGAAAGGGGCTTGGAGGGGGTCCCCAAGCACAAGCTGGGGAGAGGCAAGGTTTGGGGGGGGGGGGAGAGGAACAGGGGGGGCAGGGAGTGCGGGGGAATGTGCAGAAGGCTCAGAAGGCTCAGAAGTGCTGCAGGAGCTCAGAAGGGATTCACCTGTCAGCAGCCATCTTGAAAGAAAGAAAGATTTTGACTTTTAAGAAACATTTATTCCAGGCAGGGTGAGTTTTGACTTTTTAAGAAACGTTTATTCTGAGGAGGGTGACAAATGGGGGGCAGTAGAAGTCATGTACAGGTTGGCTCAAAGATCTGGGCCTCAAGAACAAGGCCTGGGCTCATGGCCTGCAAGGCCTGCCCATATACTCTAAGCAAAAAACCAAAAAAACACAAAGAACAAAATAAGTATTTACATATATACATATATATAGTTTTTGCCAGTGGGGATGCCCAGGGGGGCCTTAGGACATCAGGGGTCAGCCCGCGTGGACAAAGGCCGAGGTCTGGGCTCTCTGGGTGCACCTTGAGCAGCTGGTGGCATCACAGGGAAAGGAGCAGGCGTCCTGCCTTGACTCGGCACAGTGCCCCTTCAACAGCCCAGTGTTACTCAAAGGTGGACACCATCTGCCGGAGGACCGCGTGCTTGAAATCAAGCGAGAGGCAGGCCTGCACCAGCAGGTGGAAGAGCTACAGGGCATTGTCTATCCCAATCCCGGTGAGCCAGCTTTGCTGACCATCTTGGCCTGGCCCAGCAGGAAGTTGGCCAGGCTGACTGCGGCCTGCTCAGCCGCCCATTACGGGAAGGAGTAGATGTAGGTATCCTCCGAGAAGTCCTGGCCCAGTGCCCGAAGCAGTACTCCAAGGGTGTCAAAGAGTATCCGCAGCCGGGGGCAGTCGAGGAAGGCATGGAAAACATCCTCATCCAGCACCCCTGGGCAGAAGGGGCAGGCTGCTGAGGCCACTGGGTGCAGGTGGTGCACAAAGGTTCCAGTGGCCAGGATGTTGTGCATCAATCTTCACTGGAGGTCACCAGTCTTCCTGGCGGTGGGTGCCTTGTACAGCGTGCGCCACACTGGGGTCCCAGGTCACACCAGGAGATGCTACCACATGGTGTCGGGGCGGCTGGCCAGCATGTGGGCATGCCAGGTGTGCACCACCCACACGTAGAGTCCCTTCTGGGGCAGTGTGCCAAAGGGGCAGCCCGTATAGCTGCTGGGTGGCACAGGGAGCCTAAGCAATGTGTTGGGCCAGTCAGCCAGCTCACTGGCCACTGCTGGGATGACCGGCAGTGGTGGGAAGGTGTCACTTGCGGCATCCAAGGTAGGGAGGGCCTGGTGAATCTGGAGGTAGCATTCTAGGGTGGTTGCTGCTTCCATTGGGAGGGCGGCCCTAACAGCCCGTAGAAGCTGGCCCATGGTGTGGACGGAGTGCAGTGCCAGCCAGGCAGCTAGTGCTTTGGATGACAGCCAGTCCGATTGAGCAGGGTCCAGGAAGTGCCACAGGTGGGTGGTGTGCTCCTCAATGAGAGCAGCCACAAGGCTGGTGGAGGCCAGGCTCAGCACCACACGCTGCAGGGCTGGGTTGTGGACCAGGGGCTGCTGAAGCAGTTGCGGGAAATGCAGGTACCTGGCTTGGGGACAGAGATGGAAGGCAGCCCGCCAAGCCCGCACCATGCTGCGGTAGAATGGGGTAAGGACCACACCATTCACGAAGGTGAGGTCCGGCATAAACAGCTCCTGGTCAAAGCCAAGGCCCCCCACTTGCTGCAGGAAACAGCATGCCAGCTGCCGCCACGGGAGGTGGCCCTCAGCATACAGGAGCTGCTGGAGGGCTTGCAGGCGGTAGGCAGCCACCCTGCTGGACAGGTTGATCAGTCCCTGTTCCCCCTCACTGGTGGGCAGGTAAAGGGCAGCTCGCGGGAGCCAGTGGCATCCGTCCCAGAGGAAGTCCGCTAGGAGCCACTGCAGTCTCTTGAGTAGCTCTGGCGGAGGGTCCAGCACAGTGCAGTGGTGCCACAGGGTTGCTGCCACCAGGTTGTTGGTGATGAGGACCCGACCATGGTAGGAGAGGGCGGGCAAGCACCAGTGCCAGCACTGCAGGTGGGTCTCCACTCCTTCTGCCAGGTCCTCCCAGTTGCAGGCTGCAAAGGCTGGCGGTCCCAGGAACACTCCCAGGACTTTAAGGCCTTCCCGGTGCCAGGCGAGGCCCCCTGGGAGTTCCGGAGGTGGTTTGCTGGCCCACGTCCCGAGCATGAGTGTGTCACTCTTGCCCCAGTTGATGCAGGCTGACACGGTGAGCTTGTAGGTGAGTTGGCAGTCCACCAGGGCCCACACATCCTCCTGGCTGCCCAGGAAGACTGTCACATCATCCGCATATGCTGGCAGCCAGATTGGGGGTCCAGCGGTCAGGCCCGGTGCCAGTGGTAGAGCTAAGCCAGTCAAGTGATGTTGCAGAGCGTGCAGCAGCAGTTCGATGGCCAGGGCGTACAGCATGCCCAAAAGGAATCAGCCCTAGCATATGCCGTGACACACCGGGAATGGGGAGCACAGCACGCTGTTCACCTTGAGGAGGCTGGAGGCATCATGGTACAGGACCTGGAGTGCCGCGATGAAGAGTGGCCTGAAGCCAAAAGCCTCAAGGGTGCCGAGCAGGTACCAGTGGTCAACGCGATTGAAGGCCTTCTGGTCCAGGGAGACCAAGCTGATGTCCAGGCCAAAATGCTTTGCAGCCATGAGCAGGTCATGCAGTAGAAATAGGTTGTCCTGGATGGTCCTGCCCGGGACACAATAGCTGTGCTCGAGCCCGATGACTGAGGCCATGACAGTGCAGAGACAGTTCACCAGTGCCTTTGCCAGGCTCTTATAGTCGGCGCACAGAAGGGAGACAGGTCACCAGTTCTTAAGACAGCCGAGGTCCCCCTTCTTGGGCAGTGTAACAGGGGACCCTAGCCCTGTTACCAGAACACACGTCTGCCCCTTTAAGGCCAGAACTTTCTGGGCATGGAATGTTGGGAAAGAAGGGGTTAAATGCTGAGCCTGGTCAGCTAGTTAGCTGACCGGAAGGGGCAGGACTATAAAAACTCTGGGCAGAATAAACCTACCCAGGGCAGATGTCCACACGTGTGGGGATGCAGGAACATATTTGCTGCTCATGGCAGCAGTCTGCTCCTGCCCCTGCTGGCCCTGCACCACTCTTCTGCAGCAGCCAGGGAGAGCTCTAGGTTAGGGGCTGGCTGACAGCTGCCTCCTGGCAGGGGCTGGGCAATGATTGGTTCAAGCACCTGCTCCATGATGGCAGAGTTGGGGCTGGGTGATTTTTATCTCCCAGTCCCTGCTTTGCCATCACTGTTATGATGTGGAAGCTCCCTGCTGCTCGGGCAAGGGAACATTGTCTTCACCCAGGCTTCAGTGGTGCAACTCACCCCAACAGTAGGCAGGTCCAAGGGGCAAGGAGTAATCTCCCACCACCTGCTGCCCTGCTGACTGGGATGGCTCCCAGTCAGCCATCCACATGTGCCATACTGCATGGTAATTTAATTAGTCTTAAGTAAATTTGCTACTTGTATTCACAGATAGGAAATGTATTGATGATTAGAGAAAATCACTGTGCAGTGGATGTGTCTACAAGTGCATTAGATCTGGGAGTAGTTAACTCATGAGTAAACTACTCATAAATAAATGTCCCCAGGCAGGTGACCACACATGCAGGAAAACAGGGGCTGATATGCTGCTAATGGCAGCAAACAATTCCTGCTTCCTGAGACGCTGCAATGAGCCCCTGCCACCACCAGGTGGAGTTCTAGGCTCCCCCTGAGTGCTATCCCAGGGGCTGGGAGGGAGCAGCAAGCCAGGAGACAGCTTTCTTCTGACTGGGCCTAGGGCATTTCTCCCTGCCCACAGGGGGCTGTCAGTTCCTCTGCTGGGGGCAATCAATTTCTATCTGTGCCCTGAACTGCTGTCAGTTGAGATTATTTATCTCTGAAGAGACAGTCATTACAATAAGAGAGGGGGATGAAAAATTCCTCACCTCTCAAAGGATCTGTCAGAGAGCCAGTAGAAGTATAAATGAAAGGCAAAGTTGCCCAAATATAAAACTGAACCCTGTTGCCCAAATGCGTCCTCTCCTGGTCTAGGGATTCTTATAGGAAGGCATGAAGTTCGTCTTCTAAAGGCATGGATGGACACAAGGGGTGGTATTGTATTCCTTTTTATTTCTTTGGTCACTTTCACGGTCATCTAAATCTAAAAAATGTTGGTGTTTGGTTTTTGTTTTGTTCATTTGCAGAAAAAATTAGAGTGCATAAAGAAGACTGTGTACAGTGTCAGATCATGGTGTCAAACCCAGGGCCTTAGCCTGCCTGACACAGCTGCTCATTCCAGTTTTCCATGTTCCCACTTGAGCAGCTAGGCGATACAGATGTTCAGAACCTTCCATCAAGGCCAAGCCACCCACCCACTTCCTGCTTCTGAAGTGGCTGGCTAGGGTCAGCATCATGGCCAACTCAGGGGATGAGGGCTGGGGCAACCACCCTGGGCCCCATGCTTTCAGGGGCCTGGCAGAGCTGGGCAGAGTCACTGCAGTGACTCCATGCTGCCGCCTACTTCACATGCGGCTGCTAGGCACTCCCCTGCCACTGAGTCTGCCGCTGAAATGGCACCTCCAGTCACTCGATACCCTCCTCCTCCTCACTTGGAAATCTGCTGCTGGCTTCCTCATGTCTGGGAGTGAGGCGCTGCACAGGCTGATTTGCCCTGAACTCCGTACCCTGCTCAGGTTGTCTCTGGTCAGCTTCGTGCCTTTTTATAAGAACCACTGGTCCAGAAGAAGAAGGGTCTGGGCAACAGGGTTCAATCTTTTATTTGGGTGACTTTTCCCTTGGCTATTGCTTCTACTAAATCTCTGACAGGTTCTCTGGTGGGTCAGGAGTTTTCCAGACCCCTCTATGGCTTTTCATAGATCTACATCTGTGGCAGAATACCATCTCCATCTCTCCCCAAACTCTGCTATAAGGAGGATGCCTAATCTGACAATTTGGTTACCATGGTCACAGCAAAGGGCAGACACCTCTGGCCCCATTGGATTCAGGTAACCCTGAACTGTAACGTGAGCTGGATACATTCCTGAGGGAGAGGGAAACCTGCTCCCTCTGCCTATGTGACTGGCCTAACACACCTGGGTGGAGGCTTAAACTCCCTATTGTTCTAAGCAATGTCATCATGACTGGGAGAGGGCTAGGGACCCCGCATGTCTACCCAGAAACCAATGATGCATTTCAAATTGGTTGGCTTGCATCCAACAGTTGCTACCCTTCATTGGATCAGGTAAATGAGGTCATAAGGGCTATATAAGTTAAGGACTATCTGGGAAGTGGGGCAGCAGCCATGGTGAGAACTCTGAGAGAAGCTGGACCTTCTGAAACTCGCACTCTCTGTCTTGAAACTCATGGTCAATGAACTGCTTCCTCCAGAGGGAATCTCCACCTGCCTCTGGATGGTATTTGTGAGTAAGCTACTTGAGATCGTACTAAATATATAGCTTGCAGTAACACTGATGTGTATTCAAAGGCTACTATGCCATTGTTTTCTCTAAGAGATTTCTCTGATAGTGCTCTACCCTGTACCCTATTCCAAACCTACTTCTTGTAACCAATAAAGTTTTCCTTTGTAACTAGCTTGGAAGACTCGGAGGGAGAGGGTTTAGATTATGCCTTGGGGTTCTCTTGGTTCGGCAGACTAAGGGAGACCTCTATTTGTGCTTAAGACTGAGGGGAAACACCCCAAGTTCTTGTAGTGGGTCAGGTACTCTCAAGGACTACTAGGCCTGTATTTCCCAGAGGGAACAGGTCCAAGGTCCATCCAGACTCTGGGTGGTGGTGCAGTTACCCCCAAGCTTGTGGGTGTGCTCCAGGAATGGGGTCGGCTGGATGTGAGGCACCCTCAGGGAAGCAATTGGAGTCCAGAAGGTGGTTGGGCACATTGAGGTAGGTGGCTCAACACAGAGCACTCCCTACTGGCCTGCCACAACATCTATATAACGTCTATGCTGTGATAGATGCTAAAAGGATTGAAGTCAGAGAGTTTCAGATTCAAGCCTTCTCTGGGGAGGGGGCACTGGATCCAAGTATTCTAGCACCCTGGGTAAGTTCCCTATTCATTCGTGTGTTAGGACTAAAATAAGAGAAGACTCCGCCTTCCAAGCCATGCCCAACCAGTGTGTAGCTGTACTGTGTATATTCAGTCTTCATGTGCAAGCTTACAAATGTATAGCACAGAGCTAGGGGCAATAATGGCCAGGTAAGTGGCTAGAAAGCTATCATTTTGATGCACAAAGGGAAATAGAAGTCTACCTAAAGGGCTCGGATACATAATCAACAGCATGTTCTACAATAACTGGAATAAGTAAAGAATTTGCCTTTGTGCCAGTGTTAATTTCAATGGGAAATGGGGAATACAATAGCTTAAGATTGTTTGCCTCCCATCTTGGCCATGTGGATATCCTAGGTCACTGCTGTGTCAAGTCCAATGGTTTGATCAAGTATCCTGGTTCTGTAGATTCTTCCTGTCCTGGAGAAAGCTCCTTTTTCTACAGATATTGTAATGCTGGCAGGGTGGAGGTAGCAGCCTAGAACCCTGCTGATAAAGTGGCATTCTAATGCCCAAGACCTATTCTTGAGAACCATATGTCTCAGATAACTTTTTTCTTTCTTCAAACAGCTGGTGAAAGTTTCCTGAACACAGGCCCTGGTTCTCGTGGGGAATTTCAGTTACCCTGACATCTGCTGGGAAGGCAATACAGCAGTGTGCAAGCAATCCAGGAAGCTTTGGAGATTGTTGGGGACATCTTCCTGGTGCAAGTGCTAAAGTGGCCAAGTAGGGGGGCATGTTCTTCTTGACCTGCTGGTCACAAACAGGGAAGAATTGTTGGGGAATGTACTAGCAGATGGAAACTTCAGCAGCAGTGATCATGAGATAATTGAGTTCAGGATCCTGAGGAAACGGAGAATGGAGAGCAGCTGTAATTTAAAGGTTGCCTTAATGAGAGTGCAGGAAAAAAAACATCCTGAGTTGCAGAAAGACTAGCAAGTATGGTAAAAGATCGGTTTGGCTTAGGAGGAAACTCTTCAGTAAACTAATTCACAAAAATGAAGCTTATAAGAAGTGGAAACTTTGACAAACAGCTAGGGAGGAGTATAAAATTATTGCTCAGTATGCAGGGATGAAGTCAGGAAGGACAAAGTGCAATTGGAGTTGCAGCTGGAAAGGGAAATGAAGGGTTTCTAAAGTATGTCAAGAACAAGAGGAGTCTCAGGGAAAGTGTGGGTCTCTTACTGAATGGGGGAGGCAAACTAGTGACAGTGAATGCAGAAAAGGCTGAAGTGCTCAATGCCCTTTTCACCTCAGTCTTCACAGGCAAGGTCAGTTCCCAGACTACTGCACTGGGCAGTACAGGTTGGGGAGGAGGTGAACAGCCCTCAGTGGTGCAAGAACAGTTTAGCAACTACTTAGAAAAGCTGGATGTGTACAAGTCAATGGACCCAGATGGGATACACCCAAGGGTGCTGAGGGAGTTGGCTGATGTGATTGCAGAGCCATTGGACATCATCTTTGAAAACTCATGGTGATCAGGAGAGGTCCTGGATGATTGAAAACACCAAACGTGTTGCCCTGTGGGGTCAGGACAAAGCTCAGGATCACAAGACTGCGCTGTTAGACAGGAGGGTGTGGTGTACAATTGCACATGCACACATACAAAAATCAATTGGGTGCATACACACACACTCTACCAACTCAGGCACATGAACATCCAATACTCATACACAGATCACTCATTCATATATCATGCACACGATGAGACATGTGTGTATATATGTGTGTGTGTGTGTGTATCTATGTATGTATGTATATATGTATGTATGCCAGTTCACGCATATACCACCAACCTACACATAAACACAGGTGAGTTCCTAACTTGGGTGGTGTGGTGTGTATGTGTGTACTTAGGGTACTTGGGATACCTACAGTGCTTGGTGACTATGGGAGGGCGAATCAAGGGTCAAAGCTCTCCAGAAGGAGGGGACAGAGGGAGGTTAAAATAAGACAGTGAAAGTTGCTAGGGCCACGATTAGAACCAGCAGACTGGAGGGGAAGCTGGGGTGACTTAATGTCAAGTGGCCCCAGGGTTTCTTGAGGTCACTATTGCAAGGGAAAAAGCCCAGTGGCAAAGAGGAGACAGCCAGGAAAGCGAGAGAGGCAGAAAGCTGGGAGATCAGGGCTGGAAACTGAGGCAGAAACCTAGTTGATTGGAGCTGGAAACCTAGGCAGAAAGCTGGGAGATCAGGGGGCAGATAAGTGGTGGCAAGGACGAAAGAGTCAGGAAACAGACAAAAACCAAGCTCATGAATTCAAAATCACAGGTTTATTAAACAGACAACACACTACACAGCCCCAGGAAGTTACTGGTTCACACACACACACACACACACTGGTAGCAGGAGAAAGAGAGACTCAGTGGAAGGGTTGGAGTCCAGGTAGGGAAGAGAAACAGAATCCAAGTCCTTGGTTGAAGAAAGGGTGGGGGTGATAGCTACCTATCCAGGCTGGAAGGGGGTCATCAATGGCCAGTCGGGGTCTTTGTCCAGCAGGTGCTGTCCAGAGGTGGGGTCGCCAGCAGGGCCGCTGGGTGGATAGGTGGTGTGGAGTGGTGCTGATCCAGATGGACAGGGCATCCCAAGGAGTCAGTCTTCACTACCCATTTTTCTGGGGCAGAATACTTATGATTTTCTATGGGGAGGGCCTGTCCAAGCAAGGTTGGCCCTGTTCCAGAGGGTTCCAGATATTCATACTGAGAATGTGCAGCCTTGGCACAATGGTGGGTTGCCTCTTCTTTTTTTTCTTGAATGCTGAGTGTGGTTCCAATGGCTGGGTCATTGGTCCAGGTATTGGTTTTGATGGTGGGGTGATTTTTTAGGGGGTCCTGCTATCACTGTGTTTCATTCATCCATCCACTCTTTTGTTTCAGATATTCAAAGAGAAGTGCAGGGGTTGGGGGAAACTGTACCTCAAGCTGCAGACAAGCAAACTCATGACATGGGTGACACTGTGTGTTAAGGTGCAGCAGGGTGAAAGCTGCAGGCCTGCTAGCCCCTGCTGAGGCCACAAAGCCTGCCAGCTGTTGAGGAGATAGGTGCAGGGCTTCTGGGTTCTGGTGTCCTGCACCTCTAGCAGCTGACAGGCAAAACTCGTGTCATGTGTTTTGCTTGTCCACACCCTGAGGTGCAGGACCCCAGAAGCCAGACTCCCCCTGCACCTATCTCCTTAACAGCTGGCACACTTCGTGGCCTCAGCAGGGGCAACCACTCCTGCAGTTTTCAGCCCGCTGTGCCTTGACACACACACAGGGTCATCTATATCACGAGTTTTGCCTGTCAACAGCCTGAGGTACAGTTCTCCCCAAACCCCTGCACTGGTCTTCTTGAAACTTGGCAGGCTTCGTGGTCTCACCAGAGGCTACCATCTCTGCAGTTTTCACCCCCCTGTAGTGTAACATATAGGCATGACATGAGTTTTGCTTTCAAGAATTTGGGTGCAATTCCCCTTGAAACCCTGCGCTGCTATTTTTGAAACTTGGGAGACTTCATGGTCTCAGCAGGGGCTACCATTCCAGGAAGTTTCATCCAAATCAGACAAAACCCAACAAAGATATAAAAATTTCATTGATTTCCCCATTATATCCATTGGTCGAATCTCCGAAGCGGCTCCAAAGCTATTCTGTTGCTGTTCAGAAGCTTCAAACCACTTTGGAAAGCCTAATGAAGCCAGCACTTCAATCTGTTCTCAGTGGTGGCTGATTGCAGAACATAGAGCAATTATCCCAAGTTTCAGCAAGGGAAGTTTAGTGTAGATATTAGGAAAAAAATGTTCTTACTAGGAAGGTAGTAAAACACTGAAGCAGGTTACCCAGAGAGGTTGTGGACTCTTCATCCTTGGAGGTCTTTAAGACCCAGCTAGACAAAGCTTTGGCTGGGATGATCTATTTGGGGATGGTCCTGCTTTGAGCAGGAATTTGATCTAAATGACTTTCTGAGGTCCCTTCCAACCATAATTTTCTATGATTCTGTCAGAACCTAGGATTCCTCCCACCCCAAATTCATTACTCCGGGAGCCTCACTAGGCTGCAGACTTAGTGTAATCACAGTGCCTCACAGCAGACTTGATTAATTGAGTCTGCTGGAGCGTGCTAATTAGTGTGTTCCAGCAGCCTCCACATCTCATGTGTTCAGGATCTCCACACTTCAAAATGCTGAATGAGCTTTGTTTTAAGCACCCCTGCCACCATTTGAAAGCACGGGACACTGAATACATGAGATGGTGCAGGCATTTTCAGTTAGAGCATCTCTTAGAACTTCCCTTGCTGAAACGTGAGACCATTGCTTCTTGTTCTTTCATCTCTCACTGCTGAGAATCGTCTAGATCCATCCTCATTGGAACCACTCTGTAGGGCTTTAAAGGAAGCAGCAGGGGCACTCAGCAGTGACAGTGGGGTGGTGGGTGAGTGGCAGCAGCAGGTGGGAGCACAGGGCTTATGCCGGTGCCCAGGGGCCGTTGGGAACCCAGGGTGGGGTGGCAGCAGTGTGGAGCCTGGGCATAGGGTCCGTCTGGCTCCATTTCATGAAGCTTGCATGCAGTCTGCTCAAGCCATGCACCTCTGGGGAGAGCCCTGAGTGATAGAGATGGATGCCCGGTCCTGTTCACTGCTACATGCAGGACATGGAGAACAGAGGAGTTCCACGCATGGGAACTGGGCTGGCTATGCCCCTCTCCTTGCTTCCCTGGCTGAGCCTCATGCTCTACACTTCCAGGGCTCTGTGGGGCTGGCCCTTCATGCCACCACCACCTGTGAGTGGGGACTTGGGTGGGAGTGTGGGGAGCAGCATGCCATGGTGGCAGGTGGGGCTGGCCCCTCTCGCCGCCCCCACATGCAGCTCCAGGGACTAGCACGCTTCAAGGACTCCAAGGACCCCTCATACCCTACACCCTTCCATGCACACCCCTTCCATCTGCATATACCCCACCCACCATACCCACACTGCACCCTGCCAAACTCCACCACATGCACACATCCACTCCCCAACCACCCCCCTACATACACTCCCTTACCCCCTCCCCAAACACAATACACTTAAGTAAGAGGTTTTTTTGAGCTATTATGCAATTGCCTCTAAATATACTATGCAAACAAATATAAATACAGGACAAAGATATTTTAAATAACATTAAAATAAGTTATAATAAATGTTTTCTCTTTTAGGATATTATTTGTTTTGGGTTGGGTTTTTTGGGGATTTTTTTCCAGTTTCAAAATGATAGCAGTCTCTTTCCCAGAAGGAGTATTTCCAGGGCACGGGCAGGGACTTCCAGTGGCAAAGGTCAGGGTTTAGAGGTGGGGTTTTGTCCAAAGATGATGAGGGGCACTTGTCAATTAGTGAGGCTGGCCTTGAAGCCCTCTAGAGCTCATCAAAACTCATGAAGTTGCCCTCCAGCTGAAATAATTTCCAGCCTCTACTCTAGTGGTAACTCACGGTTACAGCCCCTAGTCTCACCCCTGCTCACAAAGCCTGTAGTGGCAAGTCACAGCTTTGCAGGTCAAGGACACTCGGAGGTTTTTTAGCCTTACATATGATTGTTCCACTAAGCTGATTAACATTTGTTCTGCTTCAGGGTGAAGTCTGACAAGGCCCAATGTCATTAAACTGATTGGGGACCTTGGGATGATCTTGTTAATCAGAGTTGATTCCGAGTTTCATACTGCTATTATTGTTTTCTTAGCCAGCTGACTTTTTTTTATGCCTGCTATTCCTCCATCATCACTTCTAAAATGATGGCAAGTTTCTTAAAGGAGAGTAAAACCATTTTTTATCAGGCTATTTGGTCCAATTATGTCTGCTGCATGTGGGATCAACAAGTGCATCCTGCCAGCAATGATGATGACATACAACCATTACATGGCCATCTGTAACCTATATCTGTATACCTACATAGTCTCTATGTTCAGGAGGTTTTGTGCCCAGCTCATATTTGCCATATATGCAGCCAGCATATTGCACTTATCAGTGATAGATAGTGCTTTCACTTTTACCATATCCCTTTTGGGTCCAACAAGATCAAGCACTGCTTTGGTGATATTCCACCCTTTTTTAGAACTCTCTTGCTTTAACACCCATGCTTATGAGATGATCTTTGCCTTTGTGAGGATTAGCTGCCTAACTATCACAGTGACTATTCTTGCCTCCTTCATTTGGATCTTTTTTATGATCCTGAGAATCCGCTGTGCTGAGGGCAGATGCAAAGACTTCTTCACTTGCTGCTGCGAGCTGATTGCCATCACTATCTTTTGTGTACACTGGGTTGGGACTGCAAGTCTCCAGGTAATCACCAGTATTTTGTAGCACACTTCGTTAATGTGATTATATGATACTGTTACTGTTCTTTGGGGCTTAGGTATTACTGGTCATGCCAGTTTATGTAGTCTGTGTGTATGCTATCAGACTACAATTTCTGTTATTGTGCTCCTAACGGTCTTGTTACAAAAAAGAGACTACAGGTATTAGTTCTTAGTGACAAAGAGGCTTTTGTTCTTAGTGACAATCAGCTTGACTCTGTTTATTAGCTATATATAAGCCTAGACACTAATATTCATGACAAACCTGTCCATTTGCAGGCGGGTATGGGCACAAATATAACCTCAACACCCAGTACAAAGTATAAATGGTGACAAGGCCCCTTTTTACACACTGATGAAAACAACTTCATGTTTGCAGTATGCATTTCTAGATGTCTTCATTTACTGCAAGAACATAATGGACATCATCCTCATACTACTTCTCACTAACTAGTGCAAATTCCCACCAGATAGGGACCCCTGTTTGCCATGTCACTGTGATCTTTGATTTGATGTTCTGCACTGGCTTTATCAGTTCATTCTCTCCCTGTTGGCCTTGAAAGTACCTTTAAAACTAATGAGCAACTTTTCCAGCTTTTCTGTACAAGTCATATATGGTATGCCTAGTTTTGAATTCATGAACTTCAATTCATTCTGTTATCAGGGCTCCTGTGCAATTTATATATGTATTCGTCAATTGTTATATTAATCTGTATGCTAGCAAGGTATACAAGGGCAGAGGGGCATCGGTGTTGTACACAGTGGTGATGTCCATGCTGAGCCCCTGATCTACAACCTGAGGAGCAAGTATATGTCAAACTCTTGTCTAGCATGGTAGATGTAGTGATTAACCTGCTCTTAGCAGGGGGCTAGATTAAATGTCCACTTGAGGTCCCTCCTAGTCCTGCTTTTCTATGCAGTTTTTTTCATAATTTGTATCTCATTTTCTCTCTGAATTAATATTAGTATTTGGGTTAGTTCTTGCACACAATACCTGCTGGTTACAACTGAAGTCATTCAGAAAAGTGGGTTTTTTTTCCCCTAGGAAAAATGTTTGAAATGTTATTTCTTGTGCAAATCCAAAGCAAAAGAGAAAAAAGGGAAGAAATAAACTTGGTAATTTGAGTCATTTCCAAAAGCAGGGAAATGAAGCATATAAGAAGCTGCAGAAAAGAATAAATTCCCCCATATATTACATTGTCATTTTTATAAAAAATTAAGAAATAAAGGGAAGTAGATACTTTCAGGAAAAGTATTTAATTAGCTGAAATTCCAATATCCACTGGGAAAAGCAATTAGTAGAAATATATTACCATGACTTGTTATAAAATCAGGTTTCTGGGTTGTTAACACTTTTTTTTTCCCAGAAAGCAGAAACAGCAAAGGAGACTGACTTTTACAAATATATAAATTAACATCCACTGAGATGTATACCCATTGTTCTCCAAAGACATAATTATCTTATGGGATATTCTGATGAGCACAGGAAAATTATGTTTTGGTCCCAAAAGATTTCCAAGCAAATATAAACTTCTAGCAAGAGTTCACCTCCACACAATCCTTCAATTTTTCATATGGAAACTGTTTGGACAGATTAGTCATATTTCCATTCCACAGGTAAGTAAGCTCTGGTGTCCTTAGGGATGCTCACCATGCAACTATGTTGGATTGTAAAGTCTTTGCTTGTTGATTTACCTCTCCATGCTGCAGTTACCTCCAGTGTCGAGGATGGTACTCATCTCCTTTGTAAAGCATACTGAAAATTTGGAGTAAAGGGGACTCTATATGAGGGTCAGTTAGAGGGCAATGCCTCCTGTTTCCTATTCTTTTTTTTCCCTCAAACAAATATTTAGGAAAACAGGTACAACTTGCACTGAATTTTTCTGCATTGCCAGTGTCAATGTGCAGAACAACATAGTCCCCTTCTCCATCAGTTCATCAATGGACTTTTTAACCAGTGAACAAGGGTATGCATCCTGACATAAAAATCCTTGCCATTGTGCAGCCACTGTTACACAGCTTTCATCACTTTGCTGCCATCCCAAAAATGTCACCCTTGTAGCTTGTGCTTCATCCTATGAGTTGTAGGGGAAGGAGGCAGCACAATTCATTTAAACAATGAACTTGCCTCTGTGGCTCTCAAGATGGTGGGTAGGTGAGCATTTAATGCAAAACCAGCACCTCAGAAATGTCTAGGTCATGGTCCACATGTTTCAGTTTCTTCAGTTTACTGTGGTTCCCCTAGGCAAGAAGTCAACAAGAAGAACACCCTCCATGCCCAGGTCTGTCCTTAGAGATAAAAAATTAGGAAGCATTACTTTCTGACTCTCTATTGTTATTGTTGTTATTATTTTGGAAAATATAATGGAGCAAAATTCATTTTGGGGAAAAGATAATAGGAAATAACTCTGTTCAGATCCTAAGAGGGATTTGAAGTTAACCAGTAAAGCCTTAATTACACACAAAATCCATCTCTCTTCCCCATTCACTGATGTCTGTTGATCTCAGTAGGTTAGCATTCCCTCAAGCTTTCCTTATTTGACTATTCAATAGTAGTGGACACAGCTATATCAGAAGTGTCCCAGTGACTTCATTTAAACTATTTTAAGAACTGTTTATTACTAAGTATATGGAAATGAATGGGAATTTGTCCTAATATATGTGTGTGAACTTGTGCTGTATATGGACGCTTTTCCAGAGAAAAAAATACTGGGTGCTAAGGGTTTTTGATCTAATAGGGAAAGGCATAACAAAAACGGATAGCTTAAAATTAAAGTAAAAATGTAAATATAGAAATGAAGAACATGTTTGAAAAGGATGGTATTTAACTAGTGGGTACAGGATTCTCCATATTGTGTTGTCTTCAAATCAAGAATGGATGCCATTCCAAAAGACCTGTTTTTGTTAAAAATAAAATACAGGGTTCATTAGAGGCATAGCTGGATAAAATGATATTGCCTGAGCTATACAGGAAGTTAGAGTAGATGATTATAGTAAGTTCTTCCTGGCATGAACATCTAGGAATCTATGTGTCCAGTGTGTGTTTGTTTGTTTGTTTGTTTGTTTGTTTGTTTGTTAAGCACTATTTTTATGCCTTTAGATACAGACAGAAGTGTAGCATCCAGATCTAACTCATGGTGCTTTGCAAAAAGCATCATGAGTTAGATGGATCCTCCTGACCCAACAGACCTTATCTGTTGGGGAGGGAGGTCTGTTCTGAGGTTCCTCAAGTGGTACTTGAGTGTGGCGTGGGGTGGATTGGAGCCTACACCTACTAGAGGCTCCAATCCACCTGCCCACCCTCCAGCACCAGCTGGGCAAACCCCAGAACAAGCTCTGTCCTTGCCCTACCCCTGCCTTCTGTAAAACGCACAGGGAGCAGCGCTGCTCACTGGGTGCAGGCAAAAGTTAATGAGGGCACTCTGCTTTGGAATGCCTTCATCTGAAACACTCATGTAATGAAACCTTTCATAAAGCCATATTGCTAATTGCTTTCATTTGTGATATTTTCAGCACTAAATCTTTAATAATCATTATTGATAGTTATGAATGGGAATCCGAGGAAGAAAAAGTGAAAAAACAACATCTTAAAAATATGCATGAAACCTTCCACCACACTCTCCCCGAAAGAGCCAAACAAAAAACTCCAAAAATAAAAAAAAGATCCAATTCACAGATTATAAATATACCTCCCTTTATGAGGAAAGCGAGCCTGGAATTCATTAATATAACATTTCTTCACCTTTTAGTTCTCATCGCTTACAGAGATAAAATATCACAGTGCATGAACCATGGAATCTGATTTGGTATAATGGGTTGTTTCTTACTCCATGCAGGTAAAATATTTTGGAGAGATGGCTGAGAGAAACCATACTGTGTTGGTCACCAAATTCATTTTCATGGGGTTGACAGACAACCCAACAGTGCAGGTCTTTGTCTTTGTGCTGTTCCTATCGATTTACATCATCACACTGGTGGGAAATCTTGGGATGATTCTGCTGATCAAGATCAGCCCTAAACTTCACACTTCCATGTACTTCTTCCTCAGTAACTTGTCTTTCCTGGACATTTGTTATTCCTCTGTGGTGGCACCCAAGACACTGGCAAGCTTCTTGGAAGAGACAAAAGCCATCTCTGTCTTTGGGTGTGCAGCACAAATGTACTTTTTTATAGCCCTGGGGACCACAGAGTGTTTCCTGCTGTCTGCAATGGCCTATGACCGGTATGTGGCCATCTGTAACCCACTGCTCTACCCAATTATTATGTCCCCAAGAGTCTGTGTCACAATGGTGTTTGGATCGTATACACTTGGACTGTTACATTCCATGGTGCACACACATTTTACGTTCCATTTGTCCTTCTGTGGGTCTGATGAGATCAATCATTTCTATTGTGATATCACACCTCTGCTATCACTGTCCTGCTCTGATACCCATTTCAATGAAATCTTACTGTTCACCCTGGTTGGATTTATTGAAATAATTATAGTTCTGACGGTTGTGATCTCTTATATTTACATCCTTGGCACCATCCTGAGAATCCGCTCTGCTACGGGGAAACACAAAGCTTTCAATACTTGTGCCTCCCACTTCACAGGGGTCTCAATTTATCATGGGACAATTCTCTTTATGTACCTGAGACCCAGTTCCAACTACTCCTTGGATACAGACAAAGTCATTGCGGTATTCTATACTGTGGTCATCCCGATGCTGAATCCCCTGATTTACAGTCTCAGGAACAAGGAGGTGAAAGATGCTGTAGGGCAGGGGTTGGCAACCTACATCCTGTGAGCCATATCCAGCCTGCAGAACCATTTGCTCTGTCTTACAGATACGGTGGTTTAGATGCATTTGGTGGCAGTGGGGCTTCAGAGCAGTCATCTTCCCCTGACACTGAAGGGAAAAGTGGTGGCAGCAGCTGGTTCCTAGTGCCTACCGATCTGCCTCCGTCCCAAACTGCATCACTCCAGCTTGCAGCCTATAAAGGTTGTCAACTTCTGCCATAAGGCAATTCACTGTAAGAAAGTTTTCAATAAATAGGATTACTATGTGCTTAATAGCATTTGGGTAAAAGAATAAATACATTACACTGTAGAAGGAAATATATAATTGTGCTTATTTAAGGCTCAGATGTTCTTTCAGACTAATAGATTTCATAGATCAAATGAAATTACTCAAATCCTGTCAAATCCATTGTCACAGCCTGCACGCTGTATAACACCTGCAAGGCCTGGGGGACGCTGTTTCTTGAGGCCTGGGTGGAGGAGGTGCAGCAGACAGAGGATACCTGGCAGTGGGAGCAGCAGCTGCACATACCTGCAGTGGTGGCCAGGGAACTGTGTGCAAGAGGTGGTGGCATACCACCTCCTCCTGCCTTCTCCACTGTAGCCAGCCTGGACAGCTACTCATGGACCCCCACCCCACTGCCCACACCCAGCACCACTCTTACTGTGTTCAGTTCTCAGAAAAAACACTTTATTGTCATCACAAAAACTGACCGTCCCCTTCCACTTCCCTTCCCCTACACCAGAGCTCATCCCCTGTCCCTCCCAAACACCAGAGCCCATCCCCATTCCCTCCCCAAGAATAGAGCCCCTCCACCACCCACCCCACCCACTAATAATAAAACATGCTCTTCCCCGTGTGAATTATGTACAGTATTGTGTGTCTGTTCTTCCATGGTGGGGGCCATGGAGTGGGGGCACCTAGGGGAAGGATCCCTGGGACAGGTGGCCCTCATCCCAGCCCCTGACTGTTTCCCCGTGGGTTAGAACAGAGTGGCAAGATGGGTGGGTGTGGGGCTTGCCCAGGGGCAACAGCAGCTGCTGGTCTCTGGCTCCCCCTCTAGCAGCCAGTGGCCAGGGCCAGCAGGGCCTGCATGTAGTTCTGTCCCTACTGCAAGAAGCTTCTGCTCTGTGCCTGTGTGGATCCAGAGAAAGTGGTGGGGCTGGGACAAGGTGAGGGGAGGGGGGATGCTGTATGATGGGGGGAGGGGGGAAACTGCATGGCGGGGAACCCCAGGTAGGGGCTGGGGCAGGGGCTCATGGCCGATCAAAGCAGTGCTGGACCGCTACCCAGTCCCACTGGGGGGCCCACTTCTGGGCAGCAGCCAGCTGCTAGTGGGCCAGGCAGGGCTATGGTTGGGGGCAGGGCAGCAAGCAGCATGGAGACAACCACCAGGGCCAGTACGGTGTCCAGGACCCAGTGGTACTCCTCCATGGCCACCACTTCCCTGGCCATAAGCACAAACTGGTGCTCCAGGGCCTCCATGCACCTCTCCTCCAGAGCAAGGAGCTGTGCCCTAAACTCCAGGTCCACCGAGTCCC
>NW_005842556.1:611785-614348 GCF_000455745.1 Alligator sinensis | reverse complement strand
CTCATGCCAATCCCATGCATCCTCATGGGTGACTTGCCACAGGCCACCTGTTCTGCTGGGCAATGTCCTCTACGCGCCAGGCTCACACATCCATCAGACAGCCCTCTGAGGATGTCACTAGCCAGACCAGGAGGAGGGTCTGGTCCTGTGTCCTCCTCCTGTTAAGGTTGCACGTCCTCAGGTCCCAGTCATGGGTGGCGACAACTCTGATGGTGCTTCCCAGCTGCCAACTGCTGCCCCCCCACCATATGCAGCTACAGGACCTGCAGAACCATGAGAAAGAAGCTGCTTGTGGCTGGGCCCAACCCTGTCCACCCCTCAGCAGAAAAGCATTTTCTCCTTTCCCCTCTCCCTCTATTCCCTGGGGAAATACATACCAACTCACCTCACTGGGATCCAGCTTTCCCTTTCGTGTCCTTGGATATCAGGTGATAACAGAAGGGTGAGAAACTGGGCTCCACAGGATCTAGAAGGGGATCACAGGGCGCAAAGCTCAGCCTCTTCTCACCCCCTATCTGGAAGCACAGGAAGCAAGTATGGCAACCAAGGGCTGTGGAAAACATGGCTGTTCTTAGGGTGGGTTGGGTGAGTGAACAGTGGCGTGGATGGGTCTTCAGAAGGCCAGTGCGGAGTCTACTGTTACTGTAATCATGGTGGCATCCCCAGAGGTCAGGTCATCATATCTCAGCCACAGATTAAACTCCAGCTTGACCTCACATTCAGAGGGATCCCTAGTTTGTCAGCTATTGCATCAAAGGTCAAGACCCCTTTCCAGGAGGGAAGGGAGCCTTCTGGCATAGCTGTCACCAGTTGCTTTGCACCTCTGGGAAACCCAGGCCTTCCACCAGCAGGTCCTGGCTGAGCTACACTGCTTCCATCATGACCAGCCCCTTGCCCAGGAGAAGGCATGGGCTGGGGGGCACAGGGGCCCGGCAGGAGCTGGTGGCTGTGATCATGGAGGAATGGCAGCTGGCCTGGCACAGCTACAAGGAGCTGCAGCAACTGCAAGCCTCCATTGATGCTGCTATCCAGGAAGGGTGAAGGGGCAAGACCTTGCTAGGAGCATTTTGCCTGGCTGCTGCTGCAGCTGGCACCCCAGCATGCCCCACGGGCCTGGCATAGCTATCAAGGGGCACAGCTCCTGCCTCCCTCCTTCCTGGTCTCAGCCTACCTGCAGCAGCTGCCCCTGAGGAGGAGCACCCACCCTCCTCCCCACAGTAGCTGGAGCCATGGACATGTTAGCATGGTCCCCAGACATGGGGTGGTTGCACACAGGACCAAGATCAGGCTCAGGGAGGAGGGGCCATCAACCCCTGATTCCCTTCTCCCTGGTGCCTCCTTCCTTGCTGTTTCCTCCACCCCTAAAGACCCTCTCTCTTCCCCCTGGTGGTCATGTAAATAGTTTCTGTGTTTTCCTGGTTTTCAGTCAGTTTTTGCAGAGTGGGGCCTGGGTGAATGGTGGTGGGGTGGTGGAGGGTTGTATGTGAGGTACTGGTGGGATGGTATGTTGTAGGTGCTGGGGACGTTTTGGGGGTAAGGGGAATAAAGTTGCTTTTGTCTTCACTACAGCCATACTGCTTATGTTATTGGGGTTCTGGTATTTGGTGGGGATGGAGGCCCCTGGGCAGGAGGCCTGGTGCAGGTGGTAAAAAGGCCAGTGCCCTACTCAGCGGGTGGGCTTGCCATTGAGCAGTGATTGCTCCACACTCTCTGGCTCCCATGTGCCGCTGTCCGAGGAGATGGTTCTCACCTGTAACATTTTTCCTGTAGAAACAAGAACTAAATGACTGTGCAGTACCCTGAGTTACTGCACAGTAACACCAACACATGTCTTTTTCTAGCACTATTGAGCAGTAGCCTAATGCTTATGCACAGTAGCTTCATGTCACAGTTCTTGCCATGTGACACTATTGCTCAGTAGTGTCAGGCTACTGCGCAGTCAGAGTCTCTTGTAGACGCAGCCACTAGGAGGGTAGTTGTGGAATCTCCATCCTTAGAGGGTTTTATGACCCAGCTACACAGAGCCTTGAGTGGGACATTATAGTTGGGGATGGTCCTGTTTGAGCACATGGTTGGACTAAATGACCTCTTGAGTTCCCTTCCAACCCTAATTTTCTATGATTCTCTGATTCATCCATAACTCTTCTCTCTCTGATTGCAGCAATAGTTTTGTACAGGAAAGGGTACCAATAAAAGTAACTGTAATGTTTCACATCAACATTTCACATCGGTTTCTCTCAGTGATCCAGAAAGCTTGCAACATTTCTAAGGACTCCCAGAGAGTTTTCAGAAGTCTCAGGAGTGAAGTCCCGCATGGTTTCAAAACAACTAAAACACCTCCTCTGCTAACAACCCCACCACAAGCTACGCAGAAGTATCATCGCTTTCTGGCAGAAGTAAGTTCTTGGAATCGAAACATGGCACATGTTTTCTTATCTCATTTGAAGAGATAACTGTGTATACATGTTCAGGAAAATGCTATTAAGAGAAGGGAGGTGCCTCCAAACCTAGAAACGAAAAGCTTTAAAAAGAGATTGCACTTCTCTTGGTACACTCACTGCCA
>NW_005842556.1:589771-611775 GCF_000455745.1 Alligator sinensis | reverse complement strand
TACATAGAAGCAATGAAGAGAACTAGGCAAGACAGATTGGGGGGATCGCAGCAGCATAGTCCATGGTGGAGGATGAGCTGGGAACCAGTTTATCACTTGCAATTCAGTGGCTAATGAAATGGAATCCTGCCACTGTACATTTAGGAAATGGATCAGCTGATGTTTCAGAGGGTCCTGTACATTGTGAGCAGTTCTGTGATTCTATGATTCTTGGGGTTGGTCTACATGCGGATTTTGGATAAGGCAAACTCTGTCAATCAAGGGTATGATTGTTGTGCATACAGTTACCTAACTGCTTTATACCACAATAATTTACTCTCCTTTCAAAATGGGAATATGGAGATCCAATATATTTATTAACCATCCTTTTCATTGCAGTATGCTTGCATCTGCCTCTAACTACACAGATATATCTACAGTAGCAGAATCTTTGTGTGCTGCCTCCTGTTTTCTTTTCTTAGGTGAAAGAAAAAAGACAACAATGCTCATTTGTGCAATGTTTTCACCAGTTCTCATCTGATATGGGTTGCGGTCTAGCTCTATTTGTTTGTTTGAGCATGAGGCAGGATGGAGGACAGTCAATATTTCTTACTGTTTTCTGTGAAAACCTATATAGCGTTCAGTATAATTTGTATAACTAGAAAACTTTAATCAGGAATATGATATGCCAGACTGTGCATAGTGACGTTGTGATGGGGAAGGTTTGCTCTAGTTACCTTCTTCGCTGTTCTTTTTCATACAGCTACACTACTACCTCCTTGTTAGACTCACAGAAAACTAAGGTGATGTTTTTTAGGCTGCAAGTCTAAATATCACCGAACCCTTTTATGGGAAACAGTAGAGGCTTTTTGTTTTCCCTTTCTGTAACAACCCAAATAAAAGTTTGGTTTAAAACTGAAACACCTCAGAAATTAGAAAACTAATATTACCAAGAGATGTACTCATTTTCCCCCTTCTTGTAACCCCTGTCTTTGCACTGCCAGCCCAAAGGACGATTCAAGCCCTTGAAATTTATGAGATTTCTGTATGTATGCATATTGTAATGAGGGTATAATTGGTAAAAAGGCAGTGTGTTTTCCTCTTCAGGACATTAGTCTACCCAGAACTAGGAGAGCAGGGCTATCTTCCTGGCTTGGATATTTATCAGATCTTGATTAATTTACTTAATCTTTCAGTACCTCTGCATCCCTTCTGTCCCTTGTCTGTTTTGAAGATAAGCTTTCTAAAGAAGCTAGAGCCCCTTATGCTATATGTGTGCAGTTACAAGATAGTGTGAGCTCAGTCCTGGGCTCCTTTGAGGCTGCTTTGAAACAAATAGACAGTAATATCTATTACTTATATTTTACATCTATATACAATGTCTGGCATTGGAGTGTTGGCTGCATTCATTCAGTTTTAAATTAGGAACATTCTGATATATATAGGAATATTTTTTTTAATGCATGCTTTTGTGTAGCTTGCTGCATGCTAAAAATGGAAACTGGCTTCCAGCCATAAGTTTCCTTGATGGTTTTGGAGGTAATAGGTTTATTTTTAATGAAGTCTTTTTCTCAAAACCAGGTTACCTGAATGTGAGGGTGTGTACACCACTGTGGTTTTGTGTACTTCTGCAGTTCAGTGCTTTTATGTGAATTATTTTGTTCGTCTATCTTTTTTAGGTGTGTGAGTGCAAGCTCAATCTTTCTAGACTTCATGGCTGCAAGAAATCACACCGCAAGGGTCACAGAATTCATTCTTATTGGGTTAACAGATGACCCAGCATTGCAAGTTGCTTTGTTTCTTCTATTCTTGATAATCTACATCATCACCCTGGTGGGAAATCTGGGGATGATTGTATTAATCAGAATCAGTCGTCGTCTCCATACCCCCATGTACTTTTTCCTCAGAAACTTGTCCTTCTTGGATGCCTGTTATTCGTCAGTGGTGGCACCCCAGACCTTCACAATCTTTGTTAAGGAGAGAAAAACCATCTCTCTTGCTGGCTGTGCAGCACAACTGTACTTTTTTATAGCTCTGGGGACGACAGAGTGTTTCCTATTGGCTGCAATGGCCTATGATCGGTATGTTGCCATCTGTAACCCACTGCTATATAAAGTCATCATGTCCCCTAGAGTCTGTGTCCCACTGGTAGTGGGTACTACGTTATTGGCCTATTTAATTCCATGGTGCACACAGATTTGACATTCCATTTGTCCTTCTGTGGGTCTAATGAGATCAATCATTTCTATTGTGATCTCACTCCTGTCTTATCACTCTCCTGCTCTGATATTCACATCAATGAAATCCTGATATTTAACCTTGGGGGACTTATTGAATTAACCACCATTCTGACTGTCCTGGTCTCCTACACTTACATCCTCAGTACCATATTGAGAATCCGTTCTGCTGAGGGCAGCAACAAAGCCTTTTCCACCTGTGCCTCCCATCTAACTGTGGTCTCTATATTTCATGGGGACATTCTCTTCTTGAATGTATGACCCAGGTCCAGCTATTCCCTGGACACAAGCAAAGTACTGGCAGTGTTTTACTCAGTGGTCATTCCCATGCTGAACCCCCTCATCTACAGTCTGAGGAACCAGGATGTGAAGGATGCCTTCAAAGACATCATGAAGAGAAAGTTGTTTATCAATATATTTAATTCTTAACTTTTTCTTTTTTTCCCCCCTTTTTTAAAAATAAAGGAGTAGTGATTTAATATTCCAAAGGCAATATATAACTGGTCTCTCTTAAGCATTGATTTATGTGGCTAGTTGAAAGGTCCAGTCTACTTTTGACAAGCCCCTTAGAGCTTAATTCTTTCTTCTTAAATTAAGTTCACAACATATATTGCTGTTTATAAATATCTAATTTATCTAAATACTAAAACACAGCACTTATCTGTTTTGCCTGGGAAGTAGCAAAGAAGTGGCTGCTTATAGACATTAGTACAATTTTACCAAATCAGATGGCTGGACTATACAGACTGCAGCCCTCCTTCCGACAGTAAGCACTTATGGATATTTCAGAGCAAGGTGACACGCTGCATTCAGAAGTTACAGAATGATTTAGCCTTAGCAAATATTTCCTCCCAACCTCTTCTTGGGTGGGGATGGTTTGTCTTATGTTTCAGCACATAAAATAATATCTCTCCCTTAAATCTCTTGTAGTGTTGCATTTGTAAATCATTGCTGCTGTAAGGCTGGCTTTCAGTGGTAAGGTGTATCTATAGAAATGGGTATTTATATTTTCTATTTAAATGTCCACTCTTTTGATTAATCCTATAAACTATTGGCCTTGAGTCTATCTTTTGGCAATTAGAGTGCACAGGCTAATTGTGTGAAAAATATTTTTTCTTATATTAGTTTGAATATATTGCCTTACACTGTCAAAAGAGTTGTATTATGATTAAGTGTATTCAGAAATTGCCTATCTACTTTCCTCAGATAATATACTACTTTTGTATGTATATCACGTTCCCTGTTTTGTTTTTTTTTAAGCTCGTATCTACTGCCAGCAGTCTTCCTCCACAATTGGACAGTTCTAGAAATATAACGCAAGTGTACACACTGAAAAATAATATTTTATTTCAATTGTATTCATTTTTGGAAATTTACTTGTATTACATGAGAAGGAAGGATTTCTTAGGATGATATTTTTTTTGGACCAACTATATACATTGGATAGAGTTAGACAGACTTTTTAATATAAGAGTTTTATTGTAAACAATACAAGTAAATGATACTTCAAATTTAAAAACTGACTTTCAATTAAAAAATCGAACATTAAATCAAATTGCATTTGGCTTTTTCTCACCTCTCATTGCTGCTAATGGCAGCAAACTGTTCCCGTTTCCTACAGCCCTGAAATGGGCCCCTGCCACCACCACGGGGAGCTCTAATCTCTCCCTGGATGCTATCCCAGGGGCTGGCAGGGAGCACCAAGCCAGGAAACAATTATCTTCTGACTGGGGTTAGGGCATTTCACCCTGCTCACAGGGGGCTGCCTGGTGCTCTGGTGGGGACAATCAATTTCTATCTGTGCCCTGCTCTGCTGTCAGTTGAGATTACTTATCTCTGAAGAGACAGTCATTACAATAAGAGAGGGGTCTGAAAAATTCCTCACCTCTCAAAGAATCTGTCAGAGTGCCAGTAGAAGTATAAGCCAAGGGCAAAGTTGACCAGACATGTCCTCTCCTAGTTTAGGGATTCGTATAGGAAGGCACGAAGCTGGTTTTCTGAAGTCATGGGTGGACACAAGGGGTGGCACTGTATTCCTTTTTATTTCTTTGGTCACTTTCACGGTCATCTAAACCCAAAAAATGATGGTGTTTGGTTAATTCGCACAAACAATTAAAGTGCATAAAGAAGACTGTGTACATTGTCTGATCATGGCCTGAAACCAAGGGCCTTAGCCTGCCTGACACATCTGCTCTTTCCAGTTTTCCATCTTCCCACTTGAGCAGCTAGGCGATACAGATGTTCAGAACCTTCCAGCCATTTACCCACTTCCTGCTCCTGAAGTGGCTGGCCAGGGTCAGCATTCGGACCATCTCAGGAGATAGGGTTTGAGATCCACCCTTAGCCCTGTGCTTTCAGGGGCCCAGAGGAGCTGTGAAGAGCAGCCACAGTGACTCCATGCTGCTCCCGAATTCACATGCGGCTGCTTGGCACCACCCCCATCACTGAATCTGCCACTAAATCCAGCGCCTCAGCCACTTGGTACCCTCTCCCTCCTCACTGCCAAATCTGCTGACAGCTTCCTCACATCTCGGGGTGAGGTCCCACACAGGCTGATTTGCCCTGGACCCTGTACCCTGCATAGGTCATCTCTGATCAGCTTTGTGTCTTCCTATAACAACCCCTGGACCATAAGAAGAAGGGTCTGGGCAACAGGGTTCAATATTTATTTGGGTGACTTTGCCCTTGGCTATTGCTTCTATTGGATCTCTGTCATGTTCTCTGGCAGGACAGGATTTTTCCAGACCCATCTATGGCTTTTCATAGATCTACATCTGTGGCAGAATGCCACATCTGTCTCTCTCCAAACTCTGCTATCAGGAGGATGCCTAATCTGACAATTTGGTTACCAAGGCCTCTGCAAAGGGCAGACACCTCTGGCCTCCATTGGATTCAGGTAACCCTGAGTTGTAATCCTGAGTCAGGGAGCCAGTAGAAGTGTAGGCCAACAGGAAAGTTGCCCAAATATAAGACTGAACCCTGTTGCCCAGACATTTCCTCTCCTGGTCTAGGGATTCTAATAGGAAGGCATGAAGTGGTTTCATTAGGGGCAGGTCCTGTCAGACCAGCCTGATTGCCTTCTACGATCAGATCACAAAAGCATTGGACGCAGGTGTCGCGGTGGATGTAGTCTTTCTGGACTTCAGCAAGGCCTTTGACACTGTCTCCCATTCTCATCAAAAAACTAGGTGACCGTGGCATTGATGGCTACACAGTTAGATGGATTGCAAATTGGCTGAAGGGTCGAACTCAGAGGGTAGGGGTGGATGGGTCTTTTTTGACCTGGAGGGAAGTGGGCGGTGGAGTCCCCCAGGGCTCGGTCCTTGGGCCCGCACTGTTCAAGTTCTTTATTAGTGACTTGGACGATGGGGTAAAAAGCAGCCTGTTTAAATTTGCTGATGATACCAAGATTTGGGGTGAGGTGGGCATGCTTTTAGGGAAGGACGGGATACAGCAGGACCTGGACAGGTTACAGGGGTGGGCTAACGAAAATAGGATGGGTTTCAATAGTGACGAGTACATGGTGCTGCACTTGGGCAGTAGGAACCAGCAGCACACTTATAAGCTGGGAACTCCCTTCTTGACAGCACGGTGGCAGAAAGAGATCTTGGAGTCATTCTTGACTCCAAGATGAACATGGGCCCACAATGCGAGGTCAAAGCCAGTAGGGCTAACTGTACCTTGTCATACATCCACAGATGCATCTCAAGCAGGGCCAAGGAGGTGATCCTACCCCTCTATGCGACACTGGTCAGTCCGTAGCTGAAGTACTGTGTTCAGTTCTGGGCACCGCACTTCAGGAGGAATATGGACAGCATGAAGAGGGTCCAGAGAAGGGCCACCCACATGATCTGGGGACAGCAGGGCAGACCCTATGAAGAGAGGCTACGGGACCTTACTCACTTTCTGGTCCTGGAGTGACTGGCCAGGGTCAGCATCAGGGGCATCGGGGGTGTGTGTGTGTGTGCAGAATTAGGGCAACCACCCCTGGCCCCGTGCTTTGGGGGACCCTGTGATACCAGGCAGAGTGGCTGCAATGACTCCGTGGTGCCACCGACTTAACATCAGGCTACTTAGCACCTCGCTTGCCACTGAATCTGCAGCTGAATCTGGCACCTCTGGCAGCTCAGTACCCTCCCTGCTAGCTGCTGAATCTGCCACCGGCTTCCTCATGTCTGGGGGTGGGGCCCCTCACATGTTGATTTACCCTGGACCCCGTACCCTGCTCGTGTCATCTCTGGTCAGCTTTGCGCCTTCCTATAACAACCCCTGGACCAGAAGTAGAAGGGTCTAGGCAACAGGGTTCAATATCTTATTTGGGTGACTTTGCCCTTAGCTATTGCTTCTACTGGATTTCTGACATGTTCTCTAGCAGGACAGGAGTTCTCCAGACCCCTCTATGGCTTTTCATCGATCTACATCTGTGGCAAAATGCCATCTCTGTCTCTCCCCAAACTCTGCTATCAGGATGATGCCTAATCTGACAATTTGGTTACCATGGCCACTACAAAGGGCAGACACCTCTGGCCCCCATTGGATTCAGGTAACCCTGAGTTGTAACGTGAGCTGGATACATTCCTGAAGGAGAGGAAAACCTGGTCCTTCTGCCTTTGTGACTGGCCTAGCACACCTGGGTGGAGGCTTAAACTCCCTATTGTTCTAAGTAATGTCATCATGCATGGGAGGGGGCTAGAGACCATGCCAATTTACCAAGGAACCAGTGATGCATTTCAAATTTGTTGGCTTGCATCCAACAGTTGCTGTCCTTCATTGGATCAGGTAAATGAGGTCATAAGAGCTATATAAGTTAAGGACTGCCCGGGAGGTGGGGCAGCAGCCATGGTGAGAACTCTGAGAGAAGCTGGACCTACTGAAACTCGCACTCTCTTTCTTGAAACTCATGGTTAATGAACTGCTTCCTCCAGAGGGAATCTCCACCTGCCTCTGGATGGTATTTGTGAGTAAGCTACTTGAGATCTAACTAGATATATAGCTTGCAGTAACACCGATGTGTAATCAAGGGCTACCATGCCACTGTTTGCTCTATGGGATTTCTCTGATATTGCTCTATCCTGTACCCTATTCCAAACCTACTCCTTGTAACTGATAAAGTTTTCCTTTGCACCTAACATGGCATACTCATTGGGAGAGGGTCGAGAATATGCCTTGGGGTCACCTTGTTTCGGCTGATTAAGGGAGATCACTATTTGTGCTTCAGACTGAGGGAAGCACTTCAAGTTCTTGTAGTGGGCCAAGAACTCTCAAGGACTGCTAGACCTATGTTTCCCAGAGGGCAGAGGTCCAAGATCTGTCCAGACTCTGAGTGGTGGTGCAGTTACCCCCAGGCTTGCGGGTGTGCTCCAGGAAGGGGTTCGGCCAAGCATGAGGTGCCCCCAGGGAGGCACTTGGAGACTGGAAGGTGGCTGGGCACAGTGAGGTAGGGGGCTTAACACAGGAGCTCCCTGTACTGGTCTACCACAATATCTGTATAACATCTATGCTATGTTAGGTGCTAAAAACATTGTGCTTTGAAGTCAGAGAGTTGCAGATTCCAGCCTTCTCTGGGAAAGGGGCATTGGATCCAAGTTTTCTAGTATTCTGGGTAATTGCCCTATTCATTCAACTGTTAGGGCTAAAATAAAGGAAGACTCCTCATTCCAAGCCATGCCCAACCAATGTATAGCTGTACTGTGCATGTTCAGTCTTCATGTGCAAGCTTATAAATCTATAGCACAAAGCTAGGGCCAATGCCAGGTAGGTGGCTAGAAAGCTACCATTTTGATGTAAAAAGGGAAATAGAAGTCTACCCAAAGGGCTCAGATATATAATCAACAGCATGTTCTACTAGAACTGGAATAGATAAAAAATTGACACTGGCACAAGGACGAATCTCACTGAGAATTGGGGGATGCAATAGCCTAAGATTGTTTGCCTTCCATCTTGGCCCTGTAGATATCCTAGGTCAGTGCTGTGTTAACTCCCTGCTGTGGAATCTCATGATTATCATGACAATCAGGACTGACTCCCTTCACAACCACATCTTTTTTTTCCTCTGGCCAGTATTCTTTTTTAGCTGCCCTTATCACCCCATAATATATTAACAAATGCCTTTTGTGGATAGTCTATGCATTAAGACTTATAAACTAGTTTTAAGCACCCTTTAACCATCTTAAAGTTATGCCACTCCAGGACAGGTTTATCTCTGATGTGCACTACCCAGCTTGAGTTCCATTAATGTATCACCACTCCCCAGAGATAAGTTACCTAAGCTTTTTGTCCTCTAGTGTTGCCCTGTGGGGTCAGGCCAACTCTCAGGATCTCAATATTGCACTATTAGACAGAAGGGTGTGATGCAATTGCACATATACAAACACACAAATCAAGTAGGTTCATACACACACACACACTACCAACTCAGGCACATACACATCGAAGCTAGCCTAGGCACATGCATAACTATCACCAATTCAAGCCCATACACTATACACCCCAAAAGTTAGACACAGATCACTAATTTGTATATCATGCACACAATGATATTGTATATATATGCACACACACACCAGATCACACACATAAAACCCACCTACACAGACACACAGATAAGTTCCTATGTGTGTTCTTGAGGTACCTAGGATACTTGGAGGAAGGTTAAGGTGAAAGAGAGAGAGTTAAAGTGTAGGGAGTGAAAGTTGCCAGAACCAAGATTAGAACCAGTGCACTACAGAAAAGCTGGCTGAGGAACTATGGCTTGGATTTACTTAAGGTAGACTGGGGCTAGAAGCTGAGGCAGACAGCTGAGATATTGGGGTGGGTGGGGCAGATAATTGGTGGCAAGGAGGAGACAGCCAGGAAAGAAACTGAGGCAGAAACCTGGTTGCTTAAGGGAAAAGGCAGTGGGGATAAGACAGTGTCAAAAAATGGGGTTTGGAGGCAGAGAGGAGCTCAGGACAGGTGTTGGAGGTGGCAGTGAGCCACGGGAGGGAGAAATGAGACAGAGATTGGAGCAGGGCTGAACCATAGTAAAGCAAAACCGAACTCAGGGGTCCAAATAACAGGTTTATTAAACAGACAACATGCTACACAGCCCCATGAAGTTATTGGTTCACACACACACACACACACACAGACAACAGGAGAAAGAGACTCAGTGGAAGGGTTGGAGTCCAGGTAGGGAAGAGAAGCAGAGTCCAAGTCCTTGGTTGAAGAGCGGGTGATAGCTACACATCCAGACTGGAAAGGGGTCTTTGTCCAGTAGGTGTTTTCCAGAGGGGGGTCGCTGGCAGGACCTCTGGGTAGGTAGGTGGTCTGGCATGGTGCTGGTGCAGATGGAGAGGGCGTCCCAAAGAGTCAGTCTTCACTACCCCTTTTTATGGGGCAGAATACCTCTGATCTCCTATAGGGAGGGCCTTCCAGGCAATGTCAGTTCTGTCCCAGAGGGCTCCAGGTGTTCTTACTGAGCATGTGCAGCCTTGGCACAATGGTGGGTTGCCTCATCTTTTGTTTCTTGAATGGTGATTGGTGGTTCTAAGGGCTGGGTTGTTGGTCCAGGTATTGGTGGTGTTTGCCTGGTCAGAGGTGGGTGTTGCATCCCCTAGGGCAAACCCCTAAACTCAACCACCTTGGCTAAGGCACTTTCTTGGATGTGGAGGACAGCCATTATGCCAAAACCACTTTATGTGCTTCAAAGCCAGGAGGACAGATCCACCACAACTCTCCCCAGTCAAAAGCAGGAGACAGTCAGTGAGGATACCTATACATGTGCTCCAGGGTGGAAGGATGGCATTTTAATTAGAGCATTTCTGAGAGCTGCTCTAATTAAAGTGCCCACAGCGTCATGTGTATTCAGCATCCAGCACTTCAAAATGGTGGCAGGGGTGCTTTATCTAAAGATCATTTGATGAGGTTTGGTTAAATCACCCCACCACCATTTTCAAAATTGGGAACACTGAACACACATGACGTGGGGGCTGCTGGGGTGTGCTAATTAGCACGCTACAGCAGACTCAATCGAGTCTGCTCCCACACATGCTGTGAAGAAATTCCCCTTTTACATATGCCTCCCTGCTCTGAGTCTGCCCAGCCCCTCTGTTTTCAAACTCTGGCTGCTGGATCCACCTGGTCAAGCTAAGTGACTAAGTTCTAAAAAATCCATAGGGAATGGGGAGCTCGCTCTTCCTTTGTCCTGAGTTTCTCCCTTAACAACCTGTGTGACCCTAATCACTCTACCTGGGGGATGCTGACAACTTTTTAAAGGATTGGGCTACTTTGGGTCATCTGGTCTGGCGGGCTTCCTCCGGCAGTCGTCTTGGGACAGACTGTCAGGCAGGTACCTCAGGCTGCTGTCTGCATAAATCATTGAGTATGACTGAAGATTAGTTAGAAAGCTAGCTATAAGTTAATTAGATGTGTATGAAAAGAATCACTGAACTCTATATTTGATGAAAGGCTCAACATATTATGTTTTGTTGAAGGCATTTTTTTCTAATACTCTTCTATCTTGTAGTCTTTCCCCGTTCTCCTTCTCTCTGATTCATAAAATCAAAAGATACCTGCATGCAGTGTTCTGGCTGTGAATTCCAGAGGCGAGAGGGGTCACACAGCCTTTATAGCTCTCTGTGCTCAGCTAGCTAAGGCGGGCATGGCTTTTTACTGTCCACCAGTAGAGGAGGCTACTTTTGAATACTTCAGACCAACAGAAGAACCCCAAAATACCAAAGTGGGGCTAAGCACCCCAAAAGTCTGCAGGGTCTGTGTACCCCAGGATGCTAGAGCCCTAACTGAGACCAGAGCCCGGGTGGTGGCAGCAATTACCTCAGGTTTGCGGGTGTGCTCCAGGAAGAGGGTCAGCCAGATGTACACATCCCAGGGGAGACACCCAAAGAGTGGTTTTGGTTGGGCAGAGTGAGGTGGATGGCTAAGGGTAGTAGCGCCTCCTCCTGGCCTGCCACACATGCTAATTAGCATGCACTTGAGCAGAGGTCTATCATGTCTATAGGTGCCCTGGTTAAATTTCTTTAGGCTTTCCTATTTCTACTTTTACTTAGAGGACATTACAGCCTTCAGAGGAGCTTGAACCATCACATCACAGAACATTTTGGTGCACTGCACTAGGACAGAACCAGTCTCTGTGCTCTGGAAAGTGCAATTCCTGGATTTCAAATTGGAATGGAAGATAGGGAGGAGCCTGGGACATGGTCAGGGATAAAGAAATTTTGACCCTTCTTGAATGAGACTTCTGTAAAATCCACACAATCCCCTATTCCACCAGTGTAATGGCAGGAGAGAGTTACGGAATATCAGGACCAGGTTGTCTGGTGTGTGAGAACTTGTTGTATTTCTTCAACAATTCCCCTTAAACAAATTCTTCAAATATTCTTAGTTGTAACAACTTTATTAATATACCTTTCCTTCTGCATTCACCATTTTTTTCAGCGCTTGGGTGAAATGCTCACAGGACCCACTTTCCAGAGCCTATATCCATAATCCCTTTTGTGAGAAGTGAAGTTTTTGTGAGATCAGATGGAGGACTCCTTGGTGAGAAGTTCCCTATCCAAACAGTCCCTCTGAGCACTACTGTGATAAGAGCCATCTGTAATGGGATTTTTCCCCCCCTAATAAACAATGAAAGTTAGCCTGAGTGGGAGATGGCCACCTCTGGGCCCGGCCCCATGGAGGAAGAGAAGAGAACAAATGATAACAACTTTGTACCACTGTTATTCTGAAGCCAGAGACCTAGTCTTGTAAACAAGCTCCCCGCCCTCTGAGACAGCTAGGGTCTCTACAGTAGTTTTAGCATTTCAACTCTACATGCAAGGCATGTGCATACTTTTGCATGTACTGAAGTGAAGCTGTGCTAATAATTGTTTTAATGAATAAACATAATTTTTTCTGCTGTTCTCCTCAGAGCCTCCTTAACATCCTTGTTCCTCAGGCTATAGATCAGGGGGTTCAGCATGGGGATCACCACTGTGTAGAAGACAGAGACTACTTTATCTGTATTCAATGAGTAGCTGGAGCTCGGTCGTAAGTACATGAAGATCGTAGTCCCATATAACAAGGTAACAGCTGTCAGATGGGAGGCACAGGTGGAGAAGGCTTTGTGCCTGCCCTCAGAAGAGTGCATCCTCAGGATTGTGAGAAAGATGAACATGTAAGAGATGAGGATGGTGAAGATGGTACTGAGCTCAATTACTCCCGCTAAGGCAAAGAGAATCATCTCATTGATGTAGATGTTGGAGCAAGACAGAGACAGGAGTGGGGGAACATCACAGAAGAAGTGATTGATGATATTGGAATTACAGAAGGGCATCCTGACAATGAAAGTCATTTGTATAACAGAATTCACAATGCCACCTATATATGACCCTGCAACCAGCTGTATACACAGTCTCTTAGTCACAACAGCTGTATAGAGTAGTGGGTTACAGATGGCCATGTATCTGTCATAGGCCATTGCAGCCAGCAGGAAGCACTCAGCTGTCACAAAGACAATGTAGAAGAATGCTTGCCCTGTGCAGCCAGCAAAAGAAATGGTTCTCTTTTCAGCCACAAAATTCACCAGTGTTCTGGGAACAATGACAGAGGAGAAGCAGATATCAACCACAGACAGACTGTTAAGGAAAAAATACATGGAAGTGTGGAGTTGGGGATCACTATGGATTACTATGATTATCCCAATGTTGCCCACCAGAGTGACTGTGTACATCAGGAGGAAAATGACAAAGAGAATGACTTTCATATCTGGCCGCTCCGTAAGCCCCATCAGAATGAACTCAGTCACCATGGTGTAATTTCTATCTGCCATGTAGTCAGCATCTCACATCTGCTGAAATGAAAAACAGCATTAGAAATCTAAGGGATAGAAAACAGAGGGTGTTTATCTACCTCCCTAAAATACCTGGGGTATGCCTATTCACCTGGAGTGTGTGGGACCTGGGTCTTCTTACCCCATTCATGACAAGGAATATTAATATTTAACCCAAGGAACCTATTACTGATCAAAATTAATACGCAGAAGAACTTAACAGGGCTCAAAAAATGTATACAGATAATAGGAACATTTGAAGTAATAATAGGTGTGAAACAACTTATAAAACAAGCTGCAAGTGCTTCTTTAACTTGTTGAAGCCTTTGGGTAGAGGCAATATCCTTTATTAGACCAACTAAATAGTTGCAAAAACATTGTTATCTGCAAGCTTTCAAACACATGTCCTTCCTCAAGGTGGGGGAGAAAGAAAGAAAAACAAAGAAATTAAAAATGGTGAGAGATATAAAAGATGGTCAGAAATCCCTCAAGTACGAAAAAAGCCAGTCTTTAGAAAACTGTTCTGCCAGAACACAAATTTAGAAGGGGTGCAAGGAACAAAAGCAGGTTGTTTACCTGCAGCTTTCAGATGTCAGACAGATTTGGGGCAGGGAAGGAGCATAATAAAATCAACGTTCAAAATTAATCCTGGTTGTTGAAATTGGCTTTTTTCTTCTTCTTTACCTTGTGAAGTTTCCATGTAAAATGGCAAAATGTGCTAACTTCCATATTTCAAGGATAATGATTTCTATATGATCTTACTACAATGACCCCTTAGATCGATTAGAGACAATTGCTGGGAAAAGGTGTATGTGTGGCTCCCATGGCAGTGGTACCTGACAGCCTCAGGTAAGGTAATATGGTTTCCTTAATGAAGTTATGACTCTGAGGATGTTCCTCATGCTCCTCAAATCCTTGCCAGCCTGGGTTATGACCCAGTGAAATTAGAACAAGTCATTCATTGCTTGTCATCAGTTCCACATTGACCATACAGGTAATTCCCACTTAGCGCTCTTAATTGGTTCCAGAAAAAACAAACGTTAAGCGGAATTGCATTAAGCGAAACCCATTTTGCCAGAGGAATTAATGTTAATAAATATAATTGGTTCCCAGGATGCCGCTGCTGCCTACCCAGGCCCGGGCCACGCAGGCAGTGCTGTTGGTTCTGTCTATGCTGGGTGGTCAGTGAGGGGGGTCACACCCACAGCCACGGTCACTGCAGGCTGGGTCCCCCTTCTCCCTGCTGGCGCAGCCTACCCTGGCTCCATAGAGCCCGTGTCAGCCAAGGTCCCATGCTCCTGCTGCCTCGCCCTGGACCCCCACGAGCCCTGGCCCTGGGGCACCAGCATCAGCCCTGGGGCACCGACACAGGCCTTGTTCTCATGCCTGCCTGCCACTTGTTGCCACTTGCCTCCCCACCTGCCATTGCCATTTCCCCACCCACCACCACTGCTTCTCCCCACCCCGGCCATTCAGTGTGGGAATCAGGTATGCTAAGCGAAACCGCATTAAGTGGGTTTGCCTGTATTTGGAGAGTGATGTCAAACCTCAAGGAGTTTTCTCATTTACTTCAACTGCGGACTGGACTTGGTTGACCCTTTCCCAGATCCCTTAAATCACATATTAAAAATAAATGCTCAGAGAACATGTGTTCTGAGACTCATTCCTACCATCTTTCCCAGAGAAAAAAAACTGTAGGTGTTTGAAAAGGGAAAAACACATGCTTTAATCCTAAGGATAAAAGCTTCAAGTATTAAACATACTTGGACTTGTCTTCAAAGGACCAGGCATTCAAAACAGTCTCTCATTCTGCAAGCAGCCTCCCTGATGTCAGCAGAGCTACTTATGGAGAAATGTGTGCTAGGAACAAATAAGGGCAGCTAGATCTCATTCCTGCCTCTCTCTCTCTATACTAAGTCTGAAAGGTTTATATATTTATACTAAGGTTTAATTTATGAAAACTTTACAAAAGATAAATAACTATTTAACAATCTTATAGAGTCTGGTACATCAATACAGGATGGCTTATATCCCATTTTTAACAACTGGATGGATGCTCTTGTAAGCCTCTATCACACAAACTACTAATGTTTGCAACAGGCTTGTCATACTGATTAATCATTCAGTGATTCTTTGTAAAGTATTGCCAAATGGAACCTCAAAACTAAATATGTTTTGCAGAAGCATTGTATTTGAACATCAGCAGCTAAGGATAACTGAGTTGACTGCAGCTGTTTCTCTGAAAATGCACCTGTAATGGTTGCAGCATTCCCGTTTCCTCAAAAGCACGTTTCCAGAATATATTTACATCTTTCAGTACACAAAGGGATTTGAACCTGTGCTATTCACCTCACAACTGAATTGTCTATCCATAAGATGCAGAGTTGTCTAAGCATCTAGTTGAAGTTGTTTCACTCTGTGGGCATATCTACACATGTGGTTTAGTGCAGAATAGACTGCATAGTTTTTCTGTAAAGCATCACCATCTACATGCATACCCAAATTAGGATGCAGTAAACTAATTAACTTTGCCATAACATAGTGCTGCTGGGGACAGGACTGTTTTACAGTGGAGTAATTAACTGAGTTGAAGTGTGCATGTGGACACTGGTTGGGGGCATAAATTGCCCCCGGTCAGCCCAGCCAGCTGGGTACCTGTCCCACATCTGCTTCAATTGCTGATGTCTCAGGCACACATGTAGATGCTATGCCCAGGAGCAATTTACTCTGGCCTGAGCTGTTCTGGAGTGTATTGCTTCACATTAATTGCACTTGTAAGTGCACCCAAGGTGGATACATTTCATGTTCACTGGACCATCAAAAACAACATAGTAGGTATAACCCCATAGCTCAGTGGTTAGGCAATTTGTGAGTGATAAGCAAGACATACTTGCCAGGTCATGACTTTATTTGGTATAAAATATTTAGTGGAACAGCGGCAGGATGGGGGAGTGAAAAGCTCGCTGGCCAGGTTCGCAGATGACACCAAGTTATGGGACAGTGTGGTCATGTCAGAAGATAGGTTGCAGATAAAGGTGGACCTGGATAGGCTTTAGAGTTGGGCAGACTAAAACCAGATGAAGTTTAACACTTACAAGTGTAAGGTGCTCCAACCCATTCTTGAACATCTCCAATGACTAAGAGTCCACAAATACCCTAGGAAGTCTCTTCCACTACCTCACTATTTTTACAGTGAAAAAGTTTTTCCTGATATTCAGTCTAAACCCACTTTGCTGAAACTTCAAAGCACCAGTCTACATGCTACTCTCTGCAGCAAATGAGAAAAGGTGCTTTCCCTCTTTTTTGTGGCAGCCCTTCATGTATTTGAAGACTGCTAGCATGTCCCCTCTTAAGTACCTTTTCTGGAAGCTGAACACGCCTGGCTCCTTCAGCCTCTCCTCATACAATTTGCATTCCAAGCTCTGTTATCATTGTTGTCATATGCCTCTGAACCATCCCTTAACTCAGTCAGATCAGGATGGAAGATTTTGCAGAATTTTAAAGGAGAAAACACACATACAAAAATGTCATCCTGCCTGCACATCTTTTCTTATCTGTTATTAGTCACCTCTAAATCAAGTTGGAAACCACGGAACATTTTGATCTGATCTAAGTCCCAAACACAGTGACCAGGACACACTTTGTAAATAGCAGTAATTGACTACTGTTGTTATCATTAAAGCTATCCTAAACCTGCTTTGTATGCCCAGTAACAAGAAATCTCTTACCTACCTGAATCATGCTATCTCCATGAAAACTCACAGCTACTGTAGAAGTAAAGCAGAGTTATTGCTCATTTAATTATTGTTGAAATTTGCTTCCCAGGCAAAAAATCCTCATCCCCTATGTTTTTGCCAATGAAATTGAAGACTCACCTTAGTAACTGCAACCCAAATGATTGTCTGAAGGTATGGGGTATCAGATCATTAAGAATTTAACCTGCAAGGATCTCATTGCTTCTGGTCAGAACATGCAACATGCAGAATGTTTCTGTGAACTTACTAGGAGGTAGAGACATAACATCATGCAATTATATAAACACCAGAGCTGGAAAAACACATTTAAGTTTTCTAAGGTGGCCTCTGGGAGGAATGTTCCCTAAGGGGCATTGTCTAGTGAAGTTGGTCTCAAAGTTTTCAATATTGTGGAATACAAGCTAATAGACTATCATAAACAAAGCCCCTCATGCATAATTCAGCTCCCTCTCATTAGTTTTGAAAAAGAAATTATACTGTAACCATATAAACTATATATGGAGAATTACATATGAAAAGATTGGCCTTGAACCTGTCATTAAAGCTTAATTTTTTTTTTTAATTGAGCAAGGTGGGATTCAAACTCTTAGCTATATAGGAAAGACATTTATCATTTCTGACGACTGTTATTCCTCCATCTTAACTGCCAAACAGTTGGTAGGCTTGTTATCAGAAAATAAAGCCATTTCCTTTGCTGTATGTGTAACACAATTTTATACTTCCATTGGCTTTAGGTCTGTTGAGTATTACCTGCTGGCTGTGAAGGCCTATGACCACTGTGGTACATCCACCCATGCAAGCATACACTCTTGCAGCAGCTCAAATAGAAGTGCTCGAATTCAAGCGGGGGCTCGGGGGGGCAGAGGGGGGCTGGAGCTGGGTGGGGCAGCCATCAGGGGGGTTCAGGGGGCAGGTGGGGGATGAGGCCAGGTGGGCCAGCCATCTGAGGGCTGGGGGTAGCTAGAGGGGCCATCCAGGGTCCCCCCATGGTCTCCTCCCCCCACTTCTCCAGGCCCACCCACCCCTTAGTTACCAAGAAGAGCCCGGGTCCAGCTCCCTGAAGCTGGCATGCTGTCTGCCCCACATTGGCAGGCAGCGTGCTTCAGCAACTGGGTGAAGGCCAACCATAGAGATGCTCTGGCTGGCTATCAGAGCATCTCTATGGAGGACCCAGCCTCTGGTTGCCTTGTCCTGCTTTTTTCCTCTGTGTTTTTTTTTTTTACCCCTGGATATGTAGGGGTCTAATTTTGCCCCAGCATTTCAAATTTGCAGCATGGGGAACATTTTTTTTTTCATTCCCACATGTGCCTCTTGCAGCATCTCAAAGGGCTTTTCTCCACTGCAAGAGGCATGTGTATAATCTACATGTTCTGTGTAGCTATCTGTAACCTATTGCTTTACATCATTGTCATGTCAAAAAGACTCGGTATCCAGCTACTCTTAGCTCCCTATATCATCAGCTTTTTTTGTGTGCTGATCTACATGGATTATATGTATGGGGGATCTTTTTGTGGCTCCAATCAAATCAATCACTTTGTCTATGATATCACCCGATTATTGAAACTCTTGCTCTGGCACCAGCAGAAATAAGGTGATCTTTGCCTTCGTTAGCCTAAATGGACTTGGAACCAGCATAATAATTTTAATTTCCTTTATCTACAACCTTTCCACTATCATGAGGATGTGCTCAGCACACAGAAGGTCCAAAGACTTCAACATATGTACTTCCCACATAATGGTTGTTTCTTTATTCTATTAACCAGTTTCCTGTCCAGCCACCATGGCCAAGAAAAAAAGTAACATTAGTGTTCTACACAGAGGTGATCTCATGCTGAGCACCTGATTTGCAGTCTGAGGAAAAGGAAGGTGAATGATGCCAACATCAACATTGAAGGTTACACTGTGTTCTGGAAGGTCAGGTTTAGGAGAAAACATGTGCTTTTGTTCCTGGTTCAGGAGGAAGAAGAGAGCAGAAAAGAATGCATTTGAGTGAAGATAAAAGGTGAAATACACAGAACCATTATAATGGTGAAGATGTATTATAAGCCATAAAGTCAGGAAAAGGAGGTGGATGAGCACTTTTCTATGAGGTGGCCAAATTATCCCAAAGCTACAAGATGGTACCAATGGGGAACATCAGTTTTCCAGACATCTGCTGGAAGAACAATTCAGCCAAACATAAAACGTTGAGCTGATTCCTAACTTGTGTGGAGGGAAATTCTATGTTCCAGAAGGCTGAGGATACAACCAGGGGATCATCTGTCTTGGATATTGCCCTGACCAATAGTGAAGAAGTGGTAGATGATGTCTTCTTTTTCTTCTTCTTTTATGTCCTTCTCATCAACTACAAGATGATGACAAGGTATTTAGCAGTATTTAGCAGATTTGTTGGAATCTGACAGGTGCCACAACATAAATGGTAGAGGATGTGAAGATGACAGGAAATTTGGGGGGAAGTGATCACAATGTAAAAGGATACCAGATACTGAAAGGGGAAAGCATGAGATTAGTAAAATTAGGATGCAATTACAAATATGACTTTTGCCAGGTGGCATATGTAACATTAGTACGAGCAACAGCATTTATTTTCACATAAACATGAGGACCAATTTTATAACAACATTTAAGGATTATATTGAGCAATATTAGTCCTATGATTAAACCTATTACTACTGCAAACAATGGAAAGGGAGAACCTTTAGTGACAGTATACATTTGTACAGTACAGGCTACTTCATACCACTTGCACAGTGCGGGAATGTTAGTAGCACACTTAATAATTTGCCCTCCATCTTGGGCTATGAGGGCAAGTTGTTTACATTTCCGGGCATCGTTAAACATTCCACCCTTTTAGTTGGGGCATGTCTACATCTTGAACCCAGGATTTTGGAAGAGTTAGGTTAAGGGTGAAACTTTCTAGTTGGGTTTTTGGCCACATTACAGTAGCTTCTTGGCCTTGGACATTTAAAGTAGCTGATGCTCCTTGAAAATCTTGAGCTTCTGCACAGCAGCTGGTGCAGGAGGTCCAAAATGTATCATTGGGATAGTACAAGTGGCCAGAACCTTCCCAACAAACTCTCTGAGCTAGGGTAATATAGGGAGTCGCTGGTAGGGTCATTATACAAACCATGTTGGGGGGTACTATTGGGTCACACCCTTCATAAAGTTTCCAAGCCTATCAGAATGGCATTTACAGGGTATACCGGGGATTGAGTTAAATACTTGGGGCCTTCTGTGGTTATAATTTCCCAAAGGGATGATGTAATTCCCAGTCCTGCATACATCCTCCCCCAAGTCCTGTTATTAAAAGGTGGGCAGTGGACCATGTGCCATTTGCTACCCCATGTATGACAAAAAAGCATTTTGTCTTTCTACACCCCTTCCATCTTGTGCTTCATGTGTCTCGGTAAACTAACCATTAGGTTAAAACTGGGGGTAGTCCATGGTGCTTTAAGTCAGCAGGCCATTCTTTGTGTCTGAGATCTCTCATCACCTGGGAGAAGTGAAAGTTAAGTGAAAGCTGCACTTGGGCGCGCACAGTGCTCCAAATTTGATTAGCATCGGCTTGAAAGGCTGCATGCATTAAAAGGTAACTTATTTGTGCTGCTTCTCGGCCAATGGTTGCTACTAACTCATCAGTGTATTCTAGGGCCATGTTATCAATTATACCCCCTTTAGTGAGAACACCTATGGCTTGTCATATATCCATGATTCCTTGGGTGTTTTTCTGAGATTTATCTATGTTCCAAACTCCCATGGCTGAATTAAGCCTGCTGCACACATGGTCTAGGATACCTCTTTTCTTTGGGGCGATTGGAGGCTGTTGGGCTGTGGGTTGGAAAACAGTTGGCCAAGCCCAGTGCAACATAATCTCTGCCAACCGGCCGGCAGAGCAGTTGGGGAATGCTGTTCTGATAAACCATTGCTCAGGGTTAAAGGTGATATGGGCATTAAACAAGGAGGCATTAAGGAGAACTGGAGCTCTGGTTTGGGACCTCCACCATGGGGTGACATTAGACAGCGAGGTAGCGCATACACCTGTGGTGGCTCCTTTTGGATTAGCAACATGCATCCCCACTTAATGCAAAAAATGGACAGGGGTTCTCCCATTTGGGTGCTTAACCATTTCCGTTTTTGTCTTTGGGATTGGTAAACTTCCCAATGGGGTTGGCCTATCCGCTGGAGTGAATTTCCATCTGTGTACTTGAACACACACTGTCCAGGTACGACTATGGCATGGGTATCTTGCAAAAATGATTCTGGCACGGTGCCCCCCATGGGCTCGGCCAGTTGTTTTGGGTTGACCAGGGTTGTGCCCTGAAGACTTTCCCAGACTGTTTGGCAATATGCAGCTATGGTATATTCAATTCTGTGACTGTGCCCCCCTTCATCCATATGGCGGAACCACAAAGTACCCGGAACATGGGACGCATTGGCTTCCCATTCCACGGGCCACCACTTGACAGCATAAAAGTCATTTTTAAACCACCATAGTACCCTGCTATACCTGGAGGACTGGTGTATGTGGAGCTGTATACCATTGTGCCAAAGTATCATCGGGCAGGGGAATCTCTGGACTATCGTTTTCCATGGAGGTGGGGTTGGAGGTTTTCGTCGCCTCTTTGGGCTCTGGGTGGTTGTAAAATTTTGAGCTGCAGGTGGGGTTGTGGCAGTGGTCACATCGAGACCCAGGGTGGACAGTGTACCTGCAGGCAGAATGTAACAGCACCAGGGCCATTGGAAAAAAACACAACAATCTCCCCGTCCCACACTCATTTTTTCCAATCCTGGCATACGGGAGGAAACCAAGCAACCACCCTGTCCCACAGTACTGTCAGAACCCATTGTTCATATGCCTATAGTACAGTGGGAGAATTCCATAGTTTGATACAGAAGGCACAGTCTGTCAATCATTTTGTAAGTAGGTCATGTAAGTAGGTCACGAGTGGAAAACTCCAGAGCCCAGTGACTATATATTAACGACCTAGAAAAGTTCCCGCCAATCTTATGTAAATTCATACCCCACTATTGGACTGTTCTAAATTATTCCTACCTGGCGGCCAGTGATTGGCTTGCTAGCCGTATAAGAGGTTGAAACAGTTTCCGCCCAAGTTGGAGAACTCCACACACACCTCGTGGAGAACTCTGAGTACACTGTGGAGCCTGGCAAACTCCACGTGTATTTCAGAGCGAACTTAGCGGCCTGATCAACCACTAAGGACTCCC